>NC_079891.1:8588519-8609059 GCF_024868665.1 Triplophysa rosa
GTCTACCCCTTGGTGAGCACCTGGAGGTGCTCATTAAAGGGGGGGGGGGGCTTCTGTCATGGCTCTGCTTCATTTAGTCATGTTTTTCTTGGTCCTGTAGCAGAGTCATGGCAAAGCCTTTGGTTATGTGTGGAGAGAAGCATATTATTGTCCTTTTGACAATAATATACGTTCTCTCCAGTGTCTTGTCATTGGCCCCGCTCCTCTTGTTTCCTTGTTATCTTTCCCTGAGTGTTTGATTTCCCACACCTGCCCCGTGTCGTTATCCCTCGTTTATCTTTCCTTTAAATACCCTCTTGTTTCTTTGTCTTGTGCTCGTGTATTGCGTGTATTGCGTTGTGTATGTGCTCGTGGTGTTACCCTGGTTCCTGTTCTCTGCCTTGTCCTTGATTTGTGAGTTTTGTGTGTTTGCCTTGATTTCCCTGCCATGTTTTTTGTAGACGTTTGGTCGAGTTTTTGAGTTAGGTTTTTTGCTTCTCTTTGGTTTTACGTTTTGCCCCCACGTGGGAAGTCTTTTGTTTTGTGTGTATATATATATATATATATATATCTCAGTTTCGTTTTCCCCATTGTGGGTGTTTTTGTTTTGTGTTTTTTGTAAAATAAACCCCTTCACCACGGCCTGCCTGCATCTGGGTTCTTTCACACCACGATCGTGACATGTAGTCTATAAGGATCCAGGCTCTGGATTATTGGTTTGCAGTGGGAGAGCGCAAGTCTTTAGAGAAGATCAGACCAGCATTCCAATTCTTCCTTACAATTGATGGGTGTCTACACTGTTGGCCAGAGAATCCAATAGAGAAACCCATGGGGGATTGGCTGAGACTCTGCTTAGGATGAGGAAAAAGGCCTGGGTCATTAAAGGTAGAAGAATAGCCCTAAAGGTTGTTGATGATTGCGTGCAGTGCAAGAAGGCCACAGCAAAGAAATGTCAGCAAATAATGGGAGACCTACCACTGGAGAGGTCACAACCTGTGTTACCTTTAGAATTTACTGCAGTAGATCTCTTTGGTCCTCATTATGTAAAAGATGATGTAAAGAAGAGGACTTCAATGAAAGTATGGGGAGTTTCATTGAGTTCATTCAAGTAGAGCAATCCGTGCAGAGTTAGCTAACCCCCAATCCACTGAAAGTTTCTTAATGGCCTTTCAAAGATTTGCAGCAATGAAAGGGTATCCCAGGAAAATATATTCGGATCCAGGTACAAATTTCATAGGTGCAAGGCCAGTTTTGCAAGAACTGTACAAGTTCCTAGATGATATTGACAAGTCTGCTTTGGAAGATAGGGCTTCACAGAATGGAACAGAGTGGATGTAGAAAATCCATCCGACCGATTCTCCTCATAGGAACGGAGCTGTGGAGGCATAATGTTAATCAACATAATGTTATTCGATTTACACAGAGGTGGGTAGAGTAGCCAAAATCTTTACTCAAGTAAAAGTACAAGTAACTAGAGAAATTGTTACTCAAGTAAAAGTAAAAGTCACTATTTTAAAAACTACTTAAGTAAAAGTAAAAAAGTATGCAATGAAAAAACTACTCAAGTAGCTAGTTACTTAGTTACTTTGTATCTGATTATATAGGCCTTCTACATTAAATTAATATTAACGCCAATATTTTAATATTACATTTTAATCAATATTTTTAATTATCATAAGCAGATATCTTTGCAATATACTAGAGAGACTAAAGAATAGACAAATACAGAAGAGACAAGCATTTCTGTAAATTTCATCTAGTCCTGATGTCAATGTAGTTTACACAACTTATTTAGAATAATAGACCATGTCAAACTAAAGCATGAACTAAACTCAGAGCATTTCCTAAGATGATGTAGAACATCTGCAGTGCTCTCTTAAATGAAATACACATTTTTGAACAAAGCTCATGTTTTCTCGTGTTGTGTCACGTGTGTGTTGTGAAACGCTCTTACTTGTAAACAAACAGTAAACAGTGAACCACACGCCCATCAACAAGTTTTCTTCCTTCTGTTCTTCAAATGTATATTTCTGCAAGCCCACGTCTCTGTGTCTGACAGGTAACGCGCATGTTGCTGTGTCTGACGAACAGGTCGCGCGGGTGCGCGCAAATGGCGGGCATTTATCATCGCTGGCAAACAATATGACACATTTGCAGTTTTGATTGTATAGATATAGATTAATATCCACTTCATCCAACGCTCTTTGTGTTCTGCGTGTTCTTAAGTTTCGCGCTACGAGGAGTGAGTAATCCTGCTTCAGATGATTCAGATCGTGCTGCGAACTGAACAAATCATTTGAACTGATTCATTAGCCTATTCAAATGGTTTTGCCCATTGTTCAATTAATGCTTTCAAAAGAATCGACTCAAAAGAATCGATCACTCGGGAATGCCCGTAAAAAGAGACGACAACCTTGAAATAAACAACGCGTTTTAAAAAGCATATTTTAAAATGAAGGAACGAAGGAACGTCACGCAATGTAAGTTATGTAACGAAGTAAAAGTACAGATTTTCTATTAGAAATTTACTCAAGTAAGAGTAAAAGTACACACTTTTAATTTTACTTAAAAAGTACATATTTTCCAAAATGTTACTCAAGTAAATGTAACGAAGTAAATGTAGCGCGTTACTACCCACCTCTGGATTTACATTAGTATATTTGTTGGCTCAAGTCGAGTTCATTGATATCAAAGTTGTCATATTCCACCATACTTCCTGTCTGTCATATTGAATTATATAAAAAACATACTTTTTCGAACTCCTCCTACAAAAGCTGTCTGATTTGCACTTAATTTTGTATAAAGTTTTGAGGGACACCCCTAAATAAAAGTTAATAAAAGCTTTTTGATTGATCAAATGGTTCTCAAATAGAGCCTTAACGAAATCAAGGCGAGCACACCAAATGGTCATGTGGCTGTATCTTCGCAACACTTTTGTGTATTGACACAAAATTTTGTATGCATCATCACTGGAATGACTTGTTCCCCTTTACACAAGTCATAAGCTATTATATTGGGCTCTTTATGCTTTTACATATCTGCTGTGCAGAAACTAACCTTCAGAAATGTCAACATGTATTTCCCTTTGTGCCCTTGTAGGGCTTGACCCCGTAATTGCTGCTTGCAGCTATATTGTTTTTTATTATCACAGAAACATTGTACATTTCTGTCCCAGCTTTTGTACTAATCTATTGCTGAAAAACTTTAATACTTAAGGCATAAAATGCTTGTGGTGTCAATTGCTTTTTGATAAAACTGTTTGCTAAATTGTTACTAATTGTAAATGATAAATGAGGATGAAAAATAAATTAAGGTTTCTGGAGTACCACATATAGGTCCTTTAAAGAGTTTTGAGAAGTTTGTTATTCATGTGTTACATAAAAAATAGGTAATGAAAGAACCATGTAAGAAATTTCGAAACTACCTTTTTGTGGCTGTACAAAGGAGGGGTCAGAATAAAAGAACAGAAGAGTATTCTAGAAGGTCAGTGGTGTAACATCCCCTCTCATCTGTCAGCCACGCCCCCCCCCCCCAGCATCAGCTCTTTCTCCCAGTTTCACCCGCTCCCTTTCACCGGACCTTTAACATCATGGACTACACTTCCCAAAACCCTTGAACCCGATTATCACTATGATTGCACTCACACCTGAACCTCATCCCCTGAACACCTATATACAGTATGCAATGTCTTTTGTTGTGTTCTTTGTCGTGTCGAGTTGTATATTGTCAGTTGTATTATGGTTTGCACTAGTTTGGCATTTTGATACCTTTATAATTATATTTACCTGTGGATGTTACCTGTTATTTGTACTTACCTGTGGATATTACCTGTAATTTGTACTTACCTGTTGATGTTACCTGTCGTTTTATTACTCCCCTGGGGATGTTACCTGTTACCTGGAATGTTTCACCTGTCTTCAGTTCACATGTTAACCCTGCAATAAATCCAAGTCAACTTCAGTTCTTCGTGTGGCATCGTCCATCAGCCTGTAATTGTTACAAGCGGAGTCAAGATCAGAAACTGTAGAGGAATGCACAGTTCGTCATTGTCAATTAGAAACATTGAAGGTTTTAATTTCTTGAGTGCTGTGAGCTTGGCATGGAAATCTTGTGTACTGTATATTTCATGAAAGTCTCCTGTATATTTGAGTCTCACTGTATATTGAGATATATTACAGTGTTTTTACATAGTATAGTTTTTCTGAGATACACTGTATAATTTTACAAATGTGTTCAGTTCTGGGCACTCAAATCTCTGGGTATATAAAGCACAGTATTGTATAAATGAATAAATCCCATTTATAACCTCCACAGGGATATGAAATTTTAATGAAAAATTTTACAGACAGGCCTGCTGTGAGCTCAGTTATTGTTTTCATCATTATAATAAAACATGTCTGATGATATCTAATGAGCTTTTAAAAAACAAAAACCTATCAACATGTTATAGATTCTGCAAGCGGAACTTATGATCCCAACTGTATGTGTAATAGAAGATACATTATCACTACTATTTCTGCCTGTAAACATATGCTATGGCTCTTAGGTCTAAATGCTCCATTATTTGTTTCACTTTAGATAAAAGCATCAGCTGCATGAATAAATGTAAATGCATATATTAGCCATAATACATCGTTATGGCCATTGGTGGTTGAAAAACACACGTCAATTAACCAACATCAGGTACTCATCATTAGTCTAGTACTCCAACATTTACTTTACAATTTATTTTATGTTATTCTCAGGTTGCATCAAAGGAAAGGCAGAATTATGTTCTCTGCAGTGATACCTTACAAGAACCAGGACTATCATGCACTGAAGAAGGAATGTTTGGAGAGTAAGAAGTTATTCGAAGATCCAGAGTTTCCCTGCACTAATGCATCCCTCTTCTACAAAACACCTCTCTCTGGAAGAGTTGAATGGAAGCGACCAAGTGTAAGTGACCACTCAAGAATTTTTAAAGACAGAGATGTCTTGGTTTTTTTATGTTAGTTTGTTCTTCACAGCTGCTGGGTTGTTTCCTCTCATGGTTGGGTAAAGAAAACCCAGCAATTGGCATTAAAAATAACCCAACATTGAGACACTTTAACCCAGCAGTGTGTTCTGTCCAATATCTACCCAGCATAGGTCAAAAACAACCCAGAACATTTTAGAGTGAATGTTCTGCAGATTTTTAATCCAACACTGGGTTGATAAAAACTGCATTTTTAGTATAGGTTGACCTATATAATGCATAAAGTACAGGAAAGTCTTTGTCAACATGCCTACCAGTTTGGATGTGAACATACAGCCATATGACCGCTTCTACAACAAAAATGTCAGTAACCAAACAGATCTAATCCCCCATTGTCTCACAGTATTTAATTTCCCTATATGGCAGTAAATGAGCGATGAGATCTGTTTGCTTTCTGACATTCTTCCAAATATCTTCCTTTGTGTACATCAGAACAATGACATTTTTACAGGTTTGAAACAACCTGATGGTGAGTAAATGATAACAGAATTTTCATTTTTGGGTGAACTATCCCTTTAAGTGTCTCTTCATTCTTTCTACAGGAAATAAGTGAAGACCCACATCTATTTGTAGATGGGATCAGTACGCATGATCTGAATCAGGGAGAGGTGGGAAACTGCTGGTTTGTAGCAGCCTGCTCCTGTTTGGCACTCAAACCAGACCTCTGGCAGAAGGTTAGTGGGTTTATTATCTCTCCTGTTGTATCTGATTAATTGTTTGTGATTGTATATTATTTCCACAATCATGCCTTTGTTCTCCCTGTGTATATTTAGTTGTCTGCTAGTGTTAGTGTGTAAGATCGTGTAAAATTCAAAATATATGTACCACATACACTACTTAAATAATATAATAAATTCCTTCAATACCATTTAAGGTGATTCCAAATTGGAAAGAGCAGGAGTGGAATTCCAAACATCCAGAGAACTATGCCGGAATTTTTCACTTTCAGTTCTGGATTTTCGGAAAGTGGACCGATGTGGTAGTGGATGATCGTCTGCCCACACTCAATGGGAAACTCATATACTGCCACTCAAAAGTCAGCAATGAGTTTTGGAGTCCTCTACTTGAGAAAGCATATGCAAAGTTAGTTTTCTTTTAGCACACATATTTTAATACATATGAAACTTCCATAGTCATCCTTTTAAAAAGTGCACAAGCTGATCTCAACGAGTATCAACATTAGACAAAATACACACTACACTTTTAAATAATATTCAAACATATTACTAAATTAATCAGACGGTCAACAAGGATTCATGTTTTTGAACTAAATTGTGTTATACTTATTAAGCTTCCAACTTTGTTTCCATAGACTGTCTGGTTGTTATGAGTCTCTGAATGGAGGGAACACCGGAGATGCAATGGTGGATTTTAGTGGTGCAGTGGCAGAGGCTATTGATCTGCAAGTGGGTGATTATTGCACTAATCCTGCAGCCCAAAACAAACTGTTCTCAGATCTGTTGAAAGTGCAAGACAGAGGGGGCATAATCAGCTGTTCAATACGGGTAAGTACTATGCTAGTGAAAACTAAATAAAATGCTGCTCTGCACTACTTTTTATTTCAATGAAATGTGCGTTCTCTCTGTCCAAATGATTTGGAGAGGTGTAAATGCAACATTTTTTTCTAGGCCAGTTTTACTATATACTTTAAAACACAACTTTAAAGTCGTGTTTTAAAAGCTTACTGTAGTCATTAAGTGTATTAAGAAGCATTACACAAATGCATTTGATTGGATTGTAAAAAAGGAGCTAAGCTAGTAAGCACTGGTTGCATGTTGCAAATTTTGGTGAATCTAGGTAATTGTATTTAGTGGGGGATGCCACATGGGTTGCCTGGACAGTTTTTGCCCCTTAAATAGAAATACAGCTTGCAGAATTCAGAACTTGCTTTATTGAAATGGAATCTGAGTGACTCAACTGTCCCAGAGCAACACAGTTAATTTTCCCACTTTGAAGTTTATGGGAGTTGCTCTCGGCAATAGCTGCACAAATTGCTGGTAAAGAGGCAATTTCACATTTGCTTCACTGCGCGATTACTAGTAGTGCAAAATCTTTCAAGTAGTCTGTTAAGGATGGTTCAGTACAATATCAAGTCACAAATTAGATATTCAACAGACTGTAAATTGTCTTTTTAACTGAACTAAACTAAGCTTACATTACTTCCTTAGCCATCAATGGCAAATGCAGCTTTAGGACATGCTACAAATCGAAAGAAAATGTACACAAATGAGATCGTACAAATTCATAAGAATTAGCCCAAATTAGTCACATCGTAAAATAGTTGATAGCCATGAGATTATGTTGCTGCTCACTTCAACACATCCTACTGTGTGCTTTTTATACTGTAGTGGTGATCCAGAACATTACGACCAGTATTTTGTATTTTATATATGCAACTGCACATATTTGTATGAGTCTCCTATATGGGAACTTCTGAGTGTCTGTGAGAACTGTCATCTTGTAACCAAGCCAAGTTTTTTGATGCCTGACACAGTTGAAAAGCAGATAAGAAAACAATTAAAAAGTTGTGGCAGAATTCGATTTCGCAACAGTGGAAAAAGATTGCCTGGTTCGATGAGTCCCATTTTCATTGATCTTTTGAAATAAAAATTATCATTCAAATTCATCTTTATTTTATGTGTTTATGTGAATTTTCTCTCTTTTTTTAGGCTGATGAAAATATGAGTGTATGGAGAGAGAGTTTGTAATCATTCTGAAGACAAAATGTTAAATGGCTGTAATGTCACAATTATTGTGAATGCTGGCAAGTCTTGCCATTTAAATTTGAATATCTGGGTTAAAAAATGAAGAACTATAAACTGTACACACTGTCAAAGCAATTTTTTTGTCAGGGAAAGAATATGACTACCATCATAAAATCCCACTGAAGGCGTGTTGAGTGAACCCTTGTGCAGTATATTAACAAACAATAACATCAAGCATAAACAAAGACTTGCCATTCTTGTCCTTGACAAACAAGAAATGTACTTTATAAATAAATGTGCATTATTTTTGCACAAAGTAAAAAAAACAGTAACTGTTTTTTGTAAATGTCAATGTCACACATTTTAACTTTAGAATCTTATCTTCTACCTTCATTTCTGTGTTCGACAGGCATCTACTCATGAGCGAGAGCTGCGCTTAGCGAATGGTCTGGTCAAGGGTCATGCCTACTCGGTCACAGCCGTTAAGAAAGTACGTCTGGGACATGGTCTTGTAGCCTACTTCAAGAATGAAACCCTCCCTCTGATCTGTATGAGAAACCCGTGGGGCAAACATGAGTGGAATGGAGCTTGGAGCGACAGGTGAGTGGGATGGTTATTTCCGGCCACAATGAAGCACAGTGTTCTGAAGGTATTATAAAAAGACATCTCAATGGAGAATGTTGGTATAATGTATACCTTTCAAGCCAGCCCTACCACAAGCTCAAAGGTTGTTCAGCAACGATATGCTTTTGTAGAAGTGGCTAACCTTTACTTTTACTTGCTCCTCTACAGCTCTGAAGAATGGAGGAAGGTTGGTGATATGGAGAGGAAAAAACTAGGCATCACTGTAATGGACGATGGAGAATTTTGGTGAGTGATGATTGGATATTTGTTCAAGAAGCAGTTAATACACACAATGAAACAACATTCACTTTTGATATATACGTTTATTGGGGTAAAATTGTGTCCTGTGGTAGTCACAATAGCACCACATTTTTGCGTGAACTATCCCTTTAACTTCTTTAATGACGTTGACTTGTATCATTCTCTTTGCAGGATGTCATTTGAGGATTGGTGTAAGAATTTCACAGATTCTGATGTGTGTCGGCTGATCAATACATCAGTTTTGAGTGTCCAGAAGACTTGGGATGAGGTGGTGCATTTCGGAACCTGGTCAAAGCATGCAGATCCACTGCAAAACCGCTGTGGAGGCTGCATGAACCACAAACAGACCTTCCTTCAGAACCCACAGGTACTGTACATACAACTTCATGTGTGTTTCCTTTTCGGACCAATTTCTGATCCATGCACCTAAGATAGAAGGTTTCTCTGCGATGAAATCTTCCATGGAGCTCAATCTAGCAAAGAAAAACATTGTCCAAAAAAACATTTCGGGTCAGTCAAAACAAAGATTCCAGCAGAAGGCGTGACTTTTCCAAATACCAACACCATGAAACAGCATTTAGTTCCCTTAAAAGGGGACTTGTTCATGCAGACAAACACTAAAAGTTGTTATGTACCCCCCCCCAGTACATGTTTGATGTGACTAAAGAGGAAGATGAGGTGCTGATATCTCTGCAGCAGAAAGACAAGAAGATCCACAAACCTCATGGAATGGGAGAAAATCTGACCATCGGGTTCGCTGTTTTCAAGGTATACACAAGAAATGTACTGTATGACAAGGGTGAATAAATGGACAATACAGTCATTTTAATAATATGATAATAAATCAGCCTGATTATATTCAGTCTGATAAAAGAAGTTGTCAACCTTTTTCATTATGTGTATGTTTCCATCATGTTTTTATTGTCCTAGATAATTATATAATTACACCAAAACCATTACAAAGTTCCAGTTATTTTTCTGTCTCATTATTTTTCACATTATTGAAATGTTGGTGTTTTTTACACCATTTACATGCATATTTAGAATATTGCATATTTAATCATTCAGAAAATCATGCAGAATTTTTGATTACGATAATGTATCCTGAATTGTTTGAACTTGTTATATTCTTCTTGGTAATTTTCTTTATTTTCAAGTAATAGATTGTTGTAATATAAATTACAACAATCTGTTTGAGGTGAAATATGACCAGGACATGTATGTTGAGAGATTTAGATGAGCAGACCTGATATTAACACAATGTATATGTAAATTTATAATGAATGGAGTGAATATAATTTCCTTTATGAGGGTGAAATAGAATCTCCCCTCCAGAGATTCACTCTTTTGGTGCATCACACACAAAACATAATGATTTTTGTATCATGCTTGTGTTAATATTCAAATATTTACCATGCCTACGGTATTAGCCTTAACTATTCACAAATGTCACATAATAAACATGTTTTGCACGCAGGTTGAGTTGAACAGAAAATACCGCATGCATGACATCATTACCCAGCAGAATGTTGCTACGTCAACTTACATTAATGCACGGACTGTGTTTATGAGGAATGTGCTACAAGAGGGTCGATACGTCATCATTCCTTCCACGTTTAGGCCGGAAGTCCTGGGAGATTTCATTATCAGAGTCTTCACAGATGTGAATTCTGACTTCAGGTATAGTTCTTTTCATGTTTTTATCTAAAAGAACTGTGTAGTTTCTTAATACTGACAACGTGTGATAACTGGGTAAAAAAGTCTGAAACCACACAATGCTTTTATTTTGAAATTTTGCTCACAATTTACATGGTCTGTGTCATACAGTTGCTTACATTATTGCCTCATGAACACAACAGCTCATATACAGTAATATTATATAACATATCATATCTGTCATTACACATAGCAAAATTTACCATTGAACATACTGTATATGTTTGTCTATTTCATATTCTTTTCTCAGGGAACTCGTCCTTGATAAACCCCATGTACAATGCTGGTCATCATTTTTGGGTTATCCCCAGGCAGTCACTCAAATTTATGTGCACAGTGCAGATGGGCTCCAAAGTCAAGACAGCAACGGAGGTAAACGTGTGATCTAAGCATTAATACAATCTAAAAAATAAATATTTGCATTCAATTCCAGATCTGTAAGATTTTGTAGACCACAGAATAGATAGTTTTGTTCTTTTCCATTCAATGAACACATAGTGACCAGGGACAGTCAGGCTTCAAATAGAACACAAAATAACAAAACAAGCATTGAAAAAAAATAGAATTCCACAAATATAGCAGTCCATTCAAACTGCATTAACCAACTTCATGATTATATCATATACAATACATGAATAATGAAATCATCCTTCTTGTCTTTGGTTCAGGTGCTGACCCCTACCTTCTAATATCCTGTGAGGGCTCCAAAGTCCAATGCGCAGTAAGAAAAGACACACGGAACCCTTCGTTTGACACCAGGGCCATCTTCTATAGGAAAAAACCACACAAACCAATCACTGTTCAGGTAGCAATGTTTTATGCTGTTATACAGATAAACATATACGTAATTGTCTATTTATGCATCTCACAAATCTTTTTTTTTCAAACATTGTGTAACATTAGGAAGGTTAATGACATCAAATAAATTAGCATAACTTTTGTTTTACTTGTTTTATTTACTGCTTGCTCTAGCTATTTTAAATAATATGATCACCTTTTGTCTGCACTTTGTTTATAATTGGTTATGTTTGTTAATTGGTAAGAATTACTGTAAAAATATATATATTGCCATCTGCTTGTTCACTTACAGGTGTGGAACAGGGATGCTGTGAAGGACGAGTTCATGGGTCAGGTGGTCCTCACAGCCTCTCCAGAGGACTCATCGGACCCCAAGAAACTACAGCTAAGGAAGCGAGGCAGGGAAATGGCTGATGAGATGCCTGGTACCATAAACCTCAGAATCATCACATCTAGAGAACTTATATCTATGTGATTTCATAAGTGACTGAAAGTTTACATTTACCTTACAAATGAGGAAACATTACAACTAATTTGTCATTTTGACTTGAAATCAAAATGAGCAAATGTACAGTGATGGAAATATAAGTGCAGAAAGTGGAGCTCCATGATTTGCCTCCTGATACAGATGGATATTGAAGGAAAGCCCTTAGCAACCAAAAGTACATTGACTTGGCAACCTCCAGCATTTTAATATATGTGATATGTGTATAGTGTGAAAGTCCCTTATTTAATACTCAGATATAGCCAAAACTATCAACAAGCTGCCACCTGATTGTCTTAATAAAGGACTGACAAATTCCCCTTAAAAAGTGATTGTTTAGGCAAGCCATATTCACACTATCAAATTGTAGAGGACAAATATTATACTTACATATCATCACTGTATGATTTCATGGTGAAATAAAAGTTGAGCTAATAAGTTTACAACAGATATCCAATAGTGAAGTGCATACTGTGAACATTTACTTTTTGTGCAAACACTGCAGCTACATTTTGTTTTATAAGAAGACATTTATATAATTATTATTTTTTGTTATTCCACTGTAAAATTGCAAAATGTAAACATTTTGAAAATGAATTAGAATATTTGTTCTCTAACTGTACTATTACAATTAAAAAATGAATTGAATATAGTTGGGTGTCTCATTTTCATTATAAAGTTCACACATGTTGTTACACTGATAACACATTTACATCACCTATAATGTTTTTTACATCTGGATTTTTATTTAAGTGTTTGCTCACCTGCCTTCCTTTTATGGCTGCTCATTGCATTTCTCTTTCCGTTTCTTTGTTTATAAAGTGCTCACTGGTCAGTCAAGTTCTTCTAATCCTTAAGAGAAGAGTGACAAAAATGTGGACAGAGAAGTTATTCCTGTTTTGTGTGTTGTGTGTGTGCATTCATAGTAAAGAGCACTGACTTGGAGTAAATACATACAGTAGTTGTCACAAAAGCTATATTTTAGTAGTAACTACAGCACTTTGAGAACATCTCAGTCAGCTCTTTATAGTTCAATGGAAGGTGCACTAACCATGGAGTCGGGCATTGGATCTGTTCCAAAATGTAAAACTGTTCGATGCACTGAAGAACTTTCTTTCAAAAAATTCCCACAGTGCTCCTAAAAAAGGAAGCATTGTTGCTTACTTTGCCAGCGTCTCTCCCCTAACGACATCTGTGCATTTTACACTGTAAAATATGTCTGAATCTATCATGCATACTCCCGACTAGGGAGCCATCCCATGAATATGTTTCCACTTTTAGGTAGTGTACTGCTTTTCTTTTTTAGTGGGGAAACAGCTTACAATGTCACTTGGTTGTACTGTCATGCTGCTTTCTATAGCTATTCTAATAGCTATCTGTTGTTTGAAAGTCACATTTCTATGTCACAGCAAATTCTGCACTTCAGAAATATTTCACAGTTACAGCATGGTTTTTTTTCTACCAACTATCAACATCAGAAAGTGTTTATATTTATTTGAATATATCGGTTGTGACGTCAGGTGGCCAAAACTCAATGTCACGACAACTTCTAACATTATTTTGACATAGAAAACTGACAGCTGGTTGTGATGTAAAATCCCACTGCTAATTCATGCCTTCTACACGTTGATAAACCCTGTACAGGCAGTCAGTTAATCTGAAACACATACATACACTCCCACTCTCTGATGATTTCTACTTTGGGCACTAGATGGTGCAAACTGCTGCATTGTGGATTGAACCTTACAGCCAAAAAAAATCCATGTTTTCAGTCCTTGTCTATTAGCCATCTACTGTATAGGCAGTGTATTTCTTAAAGTTGAAAATGGCAGTGACATGACTACTTTCAGGAAAAACAGTGACACACTGCAGCACTCATGAAGTGATTTAGGGTCTCACGTTGTGTTATAATTTGCGATATCAAGCCTAATCTGTGAAAAGTTATATTAGGTATATAAGGTCATTATTTGCATTGACACATCGCTAGATCGTAGGACATCTAATTCAATGAAGCCTCATATTTTAAAATAAATATGAACCCACTTCCCTATTTTTGATCTCTACTTGTGCCTCAATTCTTGTGCTAATGTGGGCCCACCACAGCCCCTAGCCACCATCTGTTGGCCTTTAGGGCCAGCGGTAGGTTATGTGGGTTACTGTGCTGGCCAGACGCTCCCTTGCTTTGTCAGTGTGTGCCCAAGCAGAACACAAAGACAAAAAACCCTAAGCCGAGGACCCCTGCACGTTCGCAACAATTAGCCATATGAGCTCCAAGCCATAGAAAATTGCTGCTCATGTGATGGGTGAAACTGTGAGAGAGAATGAATTAGGAGGAAAAAAATAGAGGTCATATCAATATAATGCCCTCCCTGGGCAGCCAGTGTTAGGGAGCTAACAGAGGCCCTGATCTGAGGTTGTTTTCCTTTTTTATTGTTTTAGAAAGTATCTATACTAGAGCCTCTTTATGTGACGTGAGAATGTGAGATGACATTTAAAAAAACATTAGTGTGGTTATTAAGTTCATGATTGCATTAAGGTGTAATTTTTTTATGCTATACCAATGTATGTCGCAAAGTAGCTTATTACTGAAAAAGTACCTGAAGTCTCCATCTACATTGAATTTACATCTCCTACTCTTCGTGTATTTGTTTTTCTGTTCATATTTCTCTATAAACAATTTAAGAAGAAACATTTCAGATAAAGTCGAGACCTAAATGAAATACAACAGATCACTATATCAAATCTCATGACCTATGAAAGAGGAACCTCTGAGCAATATGATGATTTTTGATAAATATTTTTAATATCTTTAAAAAAATGTTAGTTTAATATTTTATCCAGTATATTAAGACACAAATAATGGGAACATAAGAATGTACTGCATAACAGGAATGACCTTGCTTTGGCTCTAGACAGTCTCTGCTCGCCACAGGCCAGCTCAACCAGAACACTCCCATTGGCTTGTTACAGAAAGGTTTGTTTGAAAAAGCTTCTTCCAGTGTTATTTTCAAGGATTCCATCTGTTTCACTGGTGAGTTACCTTGCTGATAGAAAAAGAAAAAGAGGGAAGGGACAGTTAAAGGATGGCAGCTGTTTTGCCGGTGCAAAGCAGAACACACCCTTTTCAAAACACACAAACTGAACTCCTGTTGTCATCCATCCTCTTCCCAGTGTGTGCGTTTCAGTGTATCAGGGTGTGATGTGGCTGTTTGCATCCTGATTAGTTATTGAACAGGCCAACATCAAAGACGCACCACATGTCACATAACTGGTCTTGCCATACAATAGGGACAGCTGTCAGGGGGTTGGGTGTTAGAGGCCAGAGTAGAGCCTTCCTTTGATTGGTCTTTTTAACTGGACTAAAACCCGATTGGCTTTCAGAATAAATTTATGCGCATCTGTGTGAGCAGTAACATGAAGCAGTGATTAATAACAACGCAGAAGCGGGAATTACTAGAAAAGATCCAGGGTGTTAGAGGAAAGGTGTGGGGTACAGCTAAACATTTTTTGGTGTTGGGTTGGCAATGTCACGAAAGGCAGTGAAAAGAACCCAGATGCAAGCAGGCGTGAAGGGGTTAACACCAAAGGCTTTTATTCTTAACAAAAAGACACAACAAAACACCCACAATGGGGAAAAAACGGACATGGTAACAAAACAAGGATACAAACAAAAGACTTCCCACGATGGGGCAAAACTAGAAAATAACAAAACCAACTCACGACACAACGTCCAGGGAAAGGAAAACCAAAAAAGCAAACAAGACAAGGTAACTATTCAACACGGTAAACGCACAAGGAACAAGGGACACGTACATGTATACAATACACGAGCAACAAGACAAAGAAACATGAGGACTATTTAAAGGGAACACAAACAAAGGATAATGACACAGGGCAGGTGAGGGTAATTAAACACGGCCGGGAAACAATACAGGAAAAGAGAGGGGCGGGGCCAATGACGAGACACCGGAGAGAACGCATATTATTGTCAAAAGGACAATAATATGTTTCTCTCCACACATAACCAAAGGCTTTGTCACGGCTCTGCCACAAGACCAAGAAAACCATGACAAGATAAGGCAGAGCCGTGACAGGCAAACCCTTGCGAATGATATGCTTTTTTTATATTATTATTATATTATTTTTAGAGTCTTTATTAAAAGAACAGCACAGTACTCTGAAAGAAATATGTGACAAAACAGAGTGTAGTTATGTTCTCAAATGATTGTTTAAGGTTTGTGTTTTTAAATATTTGTGGTTGTGAAACTGCACTTACCATCTGTAAACTTCTGTATCTTTAATAACAACTGATTTAGCATATACTGTATCAGTTAGACTAATGATTATAATGTAAAAGTGTGCTATAGCTCTAGACATGTGTGTTATATTGCTAAACTATATGACAGCACGTGGGTTTGACAGCTTAGAAAAACATTAGCAGTTCTAATCATACTCTACTCAGTTTTGCTGAAATTTGATATCACAATACAAAAAACTTGAGAGAAAAGAATACGTAAAGGATTTAGAAAAATATCAGTTTACATTTCCAAACATTTCCTTTGCCATTAATCGTAATAATCCAGTGAGATTTTTGTATGCACGTGGAGTCTGACTTCAGCTGTTAAGGTCCACACAGAGATCTGGTCTCACCATCATCGAGTCCATCTATTATTACATTGAGAAAGAGATTGTTGATAGTAGCTTTGCAAAATCTTTGAAACATTGCCACATTTCTCTTTCTTTATGTAAAACTGCATGTTTAATAAATGTGACCACCACATCCTTTTACAGTAAGAGTGATGAACAGTCATGTTGTCTGTCTGTAAGGGGGCCAGTGACATCACCTCATCCTATTGCATGGATGAGGTGTTTGGACATTCTGCTAAATAACAAACTTTGTAACGGTATGGTGAACTATCCCTTTAAAATCCCCCAAATTATCATACAATTCCTCATTCTCTTTCGTTCTGTTTGTTATTGTCTCTGTAAAGCATTATTAGTTTTCTACCAAAGAGCAGCAGATCACAGATGGATTGTATTGGGGGATTTTGAGATGAAGGTTCAATCTTCCATTTCTGTCAACTAGCTACACACACACGCACACACACACACACACACACACACACACACACACACACACGCACGCACATGCGCACACACACACACACACACTGGTTTATTATCTCTGTGGGGACAGTCCATAGCGTAATGTTTTTTATACTGTACAAACTGTAAATTTTATCCCCTACCCCTAACCCAACCCCTAAACCTAAAGATCATAGAAAACTTTTTGCATTTTTAGATTTTTTAAAAATATTGTTCTGTACAATTTATAAGCTTGTTTGTGTCACGACCAGAGCGTGGTGGAAGAGAGAACCCAAGCGCAGGCAAGCAGTGAAGGGGTTAACAAAAAGACTATTCAAAAACACAAAACAAAACACCCTCGATGGGGGAAAACGAAACTAAGAATCTATATTGTGGGAATATTTTTTAGATAAAAGTATGATTTAAATATCAATATAATCAATAAGTGTTTTCTTTCATTTGTTTCATTAAGCTGTGTGTTTTGGTCATGTGCTTTCTATTTCACTCAGTGGAAAGTTACTGGGGCAAACAAAGAAAACAGAGAAAGTTGGGGGTTGGAGTCGTAAATTATCTAGATAAACACACACACATATAAAGAGTCACAAAGAAAAATAAATGTTATGAATCAATCCACTGCATATGTTCTAAGTATAATCATGAGTTGTGATGTGTTTTAATGAATCATAGGATTAAGAAACAACGCTATATAATTAAAAACATTAGATGATTAAGTGTTTTCTTTTTACTAAAAGAATGTTAAGAATGTTGGTTGTTGTCCGGCCACAGGAACTGTTTTTAGGAGACCGCTCCTGCAAAAGAAATGCCCCTGGAGAACATTCCTCAAACTAGGCCGAACCACAGGATGATAGTTTTGAAAGTTTTATTTTCAGGAACTACAGAAAACGTGGCGTATAGGTGATTGGTGGAAAGGGAGCAAAAAGCAGAGGAGGAGTCAGAAGATACGAGCGACGTCACATACTTTATAAATATGGGTGTATTTGAATATTTTGGGTTGTTGGTTTTGGTGAGAGGGTCGATACTGGCAACCCAAAGCTTTGTTACTCTTTTACATCTGATAATAAAACTCTGCTATTACTTTTGGAGCAAATGTCTCGTGTCAAATTTCTGAACATGCAGGACTGCCTTTAAAGTCCAACAAATGTCGGTATTTGCAGCGATTTATGAGAGCTTTGCCATTCGTAGTCGAGGCAGAACGAATCCGGATTCAACACACAGGTCGACCTATAAAAAACAAGGTAAGCAGAAGCCTGTTTATATCAAATTCTGCTTTGAATATACTCAAATTGCTGTGTTGAATTGATGAACATTCATGTAAGAAAGTAAGTTATGTAAAAAGAAGTTTAAAACACAGATTTAAATAAACATTATGTAAGACGTTGCGTCATAAGAAAACTTGGATGAGAGTATTCTTCGCGGGTTGAGGCCCTCGATTTTTGAAATAAATCGTAAATTCTGCGGGTTAGAGGCCCTCGATTTGAAATAAATCGTAAATTCTGCGGGTTTGAGGCCCTCGATTTAAATAAATCGTAAATTCCGGGTTGAGGCCCTCGATTTAAATAAATCGTAAATTCTGCGGGTTGAGGCCCTCGATTTTAATAAATCGTAAATTCTCCGGGTTAGAGGCCCTCGATTTGAATAAATCGTAAATTCTCCGGGTTTGGAGGCCCTCGATTTGAAATGAAATCGTAAATTCTTCGGGTTTGAGGCCCTCGATTGAAATAACGAATTAGGTTGGCCGTAAAGTTCGTATTGTCGGGTTAGAGTCCCCGAGTCGGCGAACTCGTAAAGGAATATTCCACAAATTGTTTGTTGTGTGTTAAATGTCTAAAAGTTGAATGTGAAGACTGGATAAAGGCGATTGAAGAAAAGACGTTGCGTCACAGAGACTCGTTGAGAAACTGAGACGTTGCGTCAGTAATTAAGTGACTTAATTTGGAAAACTGGTCACAAAGACCACCTTATACTATAAATTGGAATACATAAGGCTGTAAAAGATTGTGAACAGTACAATTGTGTGTAAAATGGCTGAATTTCAAAAAGAATGTGATGAATACGGATGTCAACCAGTATTGGTACAATGGCAAAAGGTTAAAGATATGTTATTAGCACAGACTGAGCCAGAAGACGGAAAGAAAAGACAGAAAGAGATTGATAAATGTTGGATAGCGTTGTGTGATGATCAAGGGTGGGGCAGAGAGGAAAAAATTGTGACTCCTCTTGCGCCAAAAGTCAGGGAGATGGAAAAGAAAGCACATAATAAGTTACGTAGACATGTTGAAGAGAAAGACAAGGTTAAGTGGTATAATACAGGGAGACATCATTGCGAGGAAGAAAGTCTAAAAAGACATTAAGAATGTGGACAAGGGTCGCGCTGATAACCACAGCACTCAGCTCACAGAAACCACAGAGTAGAGAAAGAATTGAGGAAGTGAATAGCTCAGCAGCCAAAGACAGAAAGGAAGAAAAAACAGGAAGCATTCAGGCAAACCCAACAGCGCCTCCCCTTCAGAAACACATACCTTCAATATATCCTTCATTAAGCCATCCTCCGCCATATGAGCCGTCCCACCAGCAGATGGTGGTAGAGATAAACAATGGAGAAGTAGATGTAGACCTAACAGAAGTTACAAACCAGATACAGGCTTTGGAACAGAGATTTGACCACCTGGTTAAGGCAGTAAGGAAGGATGTGGATGACACATTACATAAAGCTAGAGCAGCCATAGAAGTAGTGGAGAACACCCAGGGTAGTGAGAAAGCAAATTCAACGGATGAAGGAGAGGAAGCAGATGATGAGAGTGTGAGTGAGGAAGAGGAAGGGGATCCAGGGTATAGACCAACGCTCCCACAACCAGTACATACATCCACACCCCGTGATTTAAAGAAAGAGAAGGAATCAGTGAAGGTACAAATTACTGGGGACATGATTGTTGATGGACCAATAGCAGGCAGATTACGAAGCAAAACGAGACCAGAGAGGGAGTTTGTTTTATATGGGCCAGGTAACCAGCTAATGGCACCTCAAATGCAGGCACCGTTGATGCAGAGACCAGGCGGGAATTCACAGTACCAACCATGGTCACATAGTGATATGACAGCTATAGTAAGTAAACTACCACCCATCACCTCGGGGGGCAGCAGATGGCTAAGTAAATTAACCATCCTATGTCATGGAACTTGTTTGGCTTTGGGTGACTTAAGATGCCTGTTAGGACAGATACTGACAGCCTCGCAGATGCAGAATCTGGAACTCGAGGCTCACACAACACTGGAGGATTGCAAAAATTGATGCCACCAATGTTCGAGAGCTCTCATCATTTGTTTGTCACTGACATGGCTTACCCCATGGGCTTGTGTTAACATTGAACCGGTCAGAGAGACAGGCAATGCCGGGCGTCCATCTGGCGCTTGCCATAGACCATCACTAGCACAGATGCCTCCATGCTGTGACCAGACTGATTGTTCTTCAGGACTAGATATCTGTTGTTCCTTTATCAGATATTCTCTAGTGAATCTTGGCAAAAGATCAGTATAAGCTCTGTCAGATCTCAGCACCTGCTGAGTTGCAACATAGCCAGCCGCAGTTTTGGCAGCTAGATCAGCTGCATTGTTACCATCAGTTGATAGGGGAATCATTTTTGGAATGTCCTGGACATTTAATAACTGCTACCTCTTTGGGTATCATCAGAGCCTCTAAAAGGTCTCTGGCTTCGCATGCATGCGTGATTGGTCTGATCTGAGGATGTGATAAAACCACACCTCTGCCATAAGGGCAATTCCACGTGGACAGCTGTTACAACATATGCTGAATCGGAATATATGTTCACACTGGTCTCACCAGCGTAGTACAGGG
>NC_079891.1:8614303-8631540 GCF_024868665.1 Triplophysa rosa
CCTAAAAGGGGGATGGGTGCATTACAAGGAGTACAGGAATGAGTGTGTCAATATTTGTTTAGTCAATTTGTACCTCTAGCAACTTTTGTCATAGGCCATTTTTTACCCACCAGAGAACCCTATTACTCCACGTGAACGAGTTTGTGAGATCCTAGTTTCAATGGTGCCTTGTGTAACAGTGAGTAAGTGAGCCCCGAGTATCTACCAGAGCTTTTAGTGGTTGTTTGGTTTACCACTATTTCCATGAGAGGTTCAGCCAATCCTCTCATGGTAGTTCTCTGTGGGCCCCTTCAACATTCCTCCGCCCCACCCTCCGGGCCCCATGTTGGGTGCACAGGCACCTGTAGGTTGGAGGGTGACGAGAGGCGCTTGCCCCGGGTTGTGTGGGGTTTGTGGTCCCCCGCCAAGACCACCGGAACCACCTCTATGAGGACCCCATCCCCCGCAGGTGGACCGTTATATTGACCTTGAGGCTGTGAGCCTTGTGTTCTGGACAATCTCTGAACCAGATGTCCATTTCTTGCCACACCCAAAGCACGATCCCGTTCTGCCCCCCTCTCCCTTGGCGTCCCTGTCTTTGGCCATTTCCTCTCCAAGGGGGTCCCTGCCTACGATTGTGGCCTTGGGCATAACGTTGGTTGTTAAATGGATGTTGGTATTTGGGTCCTCCAAAGGGAGAACCACTGTAAGGTGGGCCTTGGTATGGGTCTATGGGTTGGGGTCATTAGTTGCTTGTTGTGACATTTGTTTGGTCTTTTTTGTTGTTCCCTCACTCTTAGCCTTCTCTAATTGTAATTTCAACAGTTGTGTTTTGACTTTCTCTAATTCTTCTTCTTCTTTGCTGACCCTCTCTACAGCCCTTCAGTGTGGTGCACTAAATGTCTTTCCCATACTTCATTGTTGCAACTGGAATGTCTGGGTTATTCTCCATGGATTGTTTAACTCCATTTGGAGCTCCTGTCATGACTGCTGTTCTGAATATGTCTCTTGTTACAGGATTAATTAGACTATTTTCTTCAACCATTTGTTCCCATTCAGCAGCACAACGAAAATAATAGGCTGCTCCAGTCTCACCTGGTTTGATACGGAATTTAATGTTTTGGTACACAGTTGGTGGTACAGGATATAAGCGCTCTTAATGCTCCGCCCAACTGAGTGCTTACCCTTGAGAATGAGTGTTCATTTGCGATGGTGTCAGGTCATGTGACGAGTTGTTGTATCTGTCAGGAACACAATGTAAAACCTAGCATCAAACCCAAACGGGGGTGTTTCCCTTTGACATCTGGTCCAGGGGAAGAAATTGTGATTGACTTCACAGACATGATTACACGAGTACATGGCAAACGCTATGTTTTGGTGATTGTTGATTATTTCACTGGTTGGCCAGAAGCATATCCTGTCGGCCGAGAGGACAGTACGGCCGTAATAAAGTGTCTAATCAACCATTACATTCCACACTATGGGTTCCCACGACGTATCAGATCTGACAATGCCACCCATTTTAAAAAAGAACATTTGAAAATTGTTGAACAGGCTCTAGGCCTAACACATGCGTATGGTGCAGTTTACCATGCGGCCAGCAAGGTAAGGTTGAACGTTTAAACCTGACAATTAAACTAAAATTGGCTAAAATCTGTGCACAGACTAAATTGAACTGGCTGTCAGCTTTACCCATTGCTCTCATGTCTATTCATTCTTCTGTCAACAGGATCTCAGGCTTTACACCTTTTGAATTGCTTACAGGTCGTCAATTTCCAGGACCAACCACGGCGTTGAGAGAGGACACAGTGCAGCCATTGTCACATACTGTGTATTTTGATAAACTAACAGCTCTGATTTGAACCTTTTCCCATCAGGTGACTCCTGTACCAGCGCAACCCGAGGAACTGCCATCACCAGTCACAACAGACTGGGTCAGGATCAGAAAATTCCGCAGAAAATGGAATGAACCACGGTGGTCTCAACCTATACGTGTGACAGCTCGCACCTCACATTGTGTGCAACTCAAAGGCAAAGGAGACACTTGGTTCCATTTAACATCCTGTGTAGCTTGTGACCCCTATTCTAGGTCTCTTGCTGACACTGGTTTGGACCTGAGGACTCAGGTCCAAGAGAGGGAGGATACACAGAGTGCGAACGGTAACACAGACACTGAAATTGCTATTGAACAACACCAACAGCTCCAAATTATACACAAAACAGGTGACATTAACACAGACACTGAAATTGCTATTGAACAACACCAACAGCTCCAAATTATACACAAAACAGGTGACATTTTCACAAGCCCACACACAGAACCATTAGCTCACTGTGTAAGTGCTGATTGTGCATACGGGGCAGGTATTGCAAAACAGTTCAAGGAGAAATTTGGAGTGGAAAAAGTAAGGTGTCAAAATAAAAAACCGGGTGAGTGTGCAGTAACCCGGGAGAGAGACAGGACTGTGTTTCACCTAATAACCAAAGAACAGTGCACTGATTTACCAGCGTATGACTGTTTCACAGAAAGCCTAAAACATATGAGAGATTGGTGTGTGGCTCATAGAGTAAGAAGTGTCTCAGTGCCCCGGCTGGGGTGCGGTCTAGATAAGCTAGATTTCAAGAAAGTGCAAAAGATTCTGAGTGAAGTGTTCACGGACGTGGACATACAAATAACCATTTATTCCTTATAATTAAGTTTTCATTATTGTGTGATTTTGAGTGTTTTTCAATGTTTTTCAATTTTCAGGTTTAACAGTGTATTTTTAAGAAGTGTTTTCTTACAGGTTTTAAGGTATTAAATTTTTAAGAAGTGTTTTCTTACAGGTTTTAAGGTATTAAGTTTTTAAGAAGTGTTGATTTTGTAAAGATAACAAGACATTACTAGAGAGGGTGAATACAACAGCAACAAGATGAAACTGTGGGAAAATTGGAAATTATTGGGGATGTTAGGACAGCTATTGAAAAGAAAGAATCTCCACCCCCTTACAGTATGCCTTTGTTATCAAGTGATCTAACAGAAAATGAGGAAGAAAATTATGTATGACCTATTACGAATATTTTGTGTGACCTCTTCAAGAGGTCAAGAGAGGGAATTGTGGGAATATTTTTTAGATAAAAGTATGATTTAAATATCAATATAATCAATAAGTGTTTTCTTTCATTTGTTTCATTAAGCTGTGTGTTTTGGTCATGTGCTTTCTATTTCACTCAGTGGAAAGTTACTGGGGCAAACAAAGAAAACAGAGAAAGTTGGGGGTTGGAGTCGTAAATTATCTAGATAAACACACACACATATAAAGAGTCACAAAGAAAAATAAATGTTATGAATCAATCCACTGCATATGTTCTAAGTATAATCATGAGTTGTGATGTGTTTTAATGAATCATAGGATTAAGAAACAATGCTATATAATTAAAAACATTAGATGATTAAGTGTTTTCTTTTTACTAAAAGAATGTTAAGAATGTTGGTATGTTGTCCGGCCACAGGGAACTGTTTTTAGGAGACCGCTCCCCAAAAAGAAACTGTCCTGGAGAACATTCCTCAGGACTGGCGATTGACCACAGGATATACGTTTTGAAATGTTATTTTACAGGAACTAAGAAAAAGGACTTCACGGTGATTGGTGGAAAGGGAGCAAAAAGCAGAGGAGGAGTCAGAAGATACGAGCGACGTCACATACTTTATAAATATGGGTGTATTTGAATATTTTGGGTTGTTGGTTTTTCGGAGGTCGTCTGACAACCCAAAGCTTTGTTACAGCTTTTCACATCTGATAATAAAACCTCATATTACTTTTGAGCAAATTGTCTCTTCAAATTTCTGAACATGCAGGACTGCCTTTAAAGTCCAACAGAGGACAGCATTGCATATTTCGCATAGCTTTTTCAAAGCTAATAAATTGAACTGAACGAAAAGAGATAAGACACTGAAACTCAAAGGCTAATTTTTTAAATATCAACTTGGAGGAGAGCAAATGTTGTATGACGTTTTGACAAAAAGAACTGCAAATACACCGATCATAGCCTACATAAATTCAGCGGAAGTTAATAAATGAAGATTATTAATTTAGATGCATATATAGAAAAAAATATATAGAAAAATGTCAAAAGCAGGCTTTAAAGAAAAAGTCACAGAAAAAGTATACAGGGGACTGTTCCCCAGTAGAGCTTTATGTCTAACAAAACGATCGCATCAATATAACAACACTAAAGAGCGAGAACAGCGGCAACGTTTCTGTATGCGTTGCTTAACAATAATAATAATGCCCGTTTCTTACAGAAACGTTGCCGCTGGACGCAAGCAGCCCTTTAGCTTGTGTTTTTAACAACACATGAAAGTACAGCACAAGACAATGTCTTTAAATTCTGTTAACGAATAAATGCATTATTTTTTACCCTCTCCTCTTGTTGTTTCTTTAATAAATATAACCCAAATTCATTCTCCAAATGTTTTTTTTAATGATATTGCCTTTTTTCATTTTAAAAAGTGAGGGGGCACAGTGACTGAAGTGGCCGGGCCATGCCCCCTAGTGCCCCCTCTTGGCGCCGACTCTGATGATATGCAATAAAGTGATTTACCTGGTTCCCCTGTCACCACCATGTCTGTGTCTCCATCCCTCTCAGACACAATGCCGCACACACTGGTTTCTCCTATAATAGAAGCCATCCGTGTCTCCAGTGGGGACAGCTTGGGCGCGCCCTGATCCCCTCCAGCCCCCACCTTTAGACGGACCACTTCTTTTTTATTTCGGGAATCGTCCTGTTGTTTGAACTAATGGCATTCGCCGCAGCTGTGACATGTTGCCACTCCACACATTTTTTGTTAGTTATGCCACTACTGTGACTACCAACACAATCACTTTTCTTTGGCTATACCTCACTCACAAGAACCTCTGTTTCTGTGCCAGAATGTTTTTTCTTCGTCTTGGTTTCCTTTGCTGCGATTTTAAGCATAAAAAACTATACTAGAAGTTTAATATGCATGTACGTTCATGAGGTGATTTAAATATATGGTTAAATGTGGGCGTGTAAAAGAAGGTCAGTGAGATTTTTTCACGTGCGCACATTATCAGGAAGGCTGTGATTTACAAAGGGAAAATGGCGTGCGCGAGGTTTTATAAAGCTCAAACTTTGTTAGCATACGCTAATTTCAGCTTTCTGGCGTACGTTAATTTTGAGTAGGAATTATACGCACTCTAATAAATAAGACGCCACATCTGAGATCTAGTCATCTTTCTACAGTATTGACGGCCATTAATGAAACTGGGATGCGGGCCCCCAATATGCACCTGCATACCCAGACGCTACGCCACTGGGGAAGATGCGATGCGAGGAAAGGACACGAGGGTGTACAATGAGAATTGAGCAGCACCCACCCTGTGCATTTGATTGCCTAGTAACCACTGTAAACACAGGAAGTTAAATGGATAGTGTATTCGACTCGCAGCGCTGCTCAGACCAACCGGCATATGACATCAAAGCACCGCGAGAGCCGTCTGCTCCCTAAGGTCTCGCATGGCTCTCGCGGTCGTTTGATATCACATGCCTGTCAGTGCCGCATGAAGTCGAGCACTCCTGTTGTCTTTGAATAAACGCGACGCAAAGCATTCGCTTCGAATGGGCAAATATAAAAAGTACCATAATCATTATATTTAATAGTATTTTGTTTTACACAATGGTTAAACAAACTATTCAAGTCTTCGCCCGCGTAAAACCGACAAAGAAACCCACCACGGTGAGTGTTTTTAGCCTGTGTATCACTTTAGTCAAGACATCGTACCGCGAAGTCTTCAAGTAGGTTATAAACATAATATTTAATCACATGACTATTGTGCGAATCGTCCGATTCTGATCGCACGGTGTTGCGTGAGTTAAGTCAATTCATGAGCTTTTGTTGAACATCATTGCTGCTAAAACAGCGCGCATGTCAGGATTAAATTAACTAGAGTTATTTGATATGAACAGTCATGGTCAGCAGTAAAACAGATTTGGTTTATATTACATATATACTGTGTACTGAAGTTACACAAGCCATCAAGACTATTATGTTTTTCTTTAATCTCGTTTATGTTTCTGTAAGAATCTGTAATGTTTTGATACGGTTTTTATATGGTCTGACACAGATATAAAAATGTTAGTCATGCTGGCAGAATATATCACTAATGTGATATATTTTTCTTTTTTAGGTGTACTCTGTGGACTGTGAGGAGCAGGGCGACAGTTTGGAGTTTGTAGTCCCCAGAGACTTGGCAGATGGTTTTGTCAACAACAAGAAGGAAAACTACAAATTTAGGTGATGTAAATGAAAGCCCATCACAGCTAGATTATAATGTACAGTACTGCTAGCCAAGGTTCACAAAGGTTTTTATTTAAGGATCCATCTAGACAGCTATAATCTCAAAACCCACTTTTTTCTTCAAAGTAATAGTTCATATTTGACTACTGAATGTGTACAATAAATATATGTTTAATTGCAGTAACAAAATACCAAAATGTCATTGCTAGTCATTCATTAAACTGAACTATCGTTTCTCTAATTCAACGCAATAGTAAAGTTACTTTGCATGTCCCATGTTATTCCAATGCCTTATCCACACTTCACACTGCCATAATGTTTGCCCTACAAATTTAAGGTGTCATTTAAGTAAACCTTATTTACTAATCAATTGGTCTGCATAGTTTTTTAATTAAAATGCTGCAGTATCTTATTACAGCATCCATGTTTAGTTAAACCTTTTTTTGTGCAAATAAGCTTGTAAACAGTAATTTCCTCCGTTAGGGTAGATCTGTATACCGGTTGACTTATTAATAAATAAATGCAGGCAAGAATTTTCATAAAAAAAGCATTTCCTGTTTCAGGCAAAAATTCATTTGGTATCCTTTACATTTTTTGCATCTTGGTGCTCTAATTATGTTTAAATGCAGAAGAGAGGTCTTAAAGTAATTGGGCTACATTATGTTTTCTTCAGGTCTATGACCGAAGTGAATCAGATTACAGTTTTAGTTGTCCTAAGGTCCAATTTAATATTTCTTTGCTATAGGTTCCAGAAGGTTTTCGAAAGAACAATCAATCAAGAGGAAATTTTTGAGGCTATTGCGAAGCCTGTTGCTGATAAGTAAGTTTACCTTTTCTTTATAGGCTTAAACCTGTTTGCTTAAAGGGGTCAAATGACACGGCTAAAACGAATATTATTGTTTGTTTTAGATGTAATGCAAGGTGTATACACGATTTAAGGTTAAAAAACGTTGTATTTTTCACATACCGTTCATGTTTGTATCTCCTCTTTGCCCCACCTCTCTGAAACGCGCAGATTTTTAACAAAGCTCATGGCTCTGAAAAGCGAGTTATGCTATGATTGGCCAGTTTTCCAGTGCGTAGTGATTGGTCGAATACTGCAAGCGTGTGATGGAAATGTAACGCCTCTTACCTTATTCAATTGTACTGACAGGTGATAAAATGTCATCGGTACTTTCCTTATCAATTCGAATGAAGATGATCAAGCCGATACATCAACTTTGCCAGCGCGACTTGAGCAGGATGTAAAGGATTGGTAAGGTTTGTTTAAAAAAAAAATTATGTTAAATAGTTAAAAACTATAGCTAACTGTTATACCTTTTATATATGACGTTATAAAGATTTACCGTTAGTGATCAATCAGTGTAACACCATGTCTCATCGCGACTCAACAAAGACAATAAACCCCATTATAAACACGACATTTGTTGCCTCTAGTTGGAACATTTGACTGATTATTAGGACTTATGTCTTTTTTCACGTTGCACGTGTGTCTGCATTTGCAGATCACACAAAGAAACAAAATGCACTACAAACACATGACTAACTCAACTCGCGCTAGTCCGTAACACGTATTCGCGCCATATGACCCCTTTAA
Source organism: Triplophysa rosa (assembly GCF_024868665.1). Taxonomy (NCBI): domain Eukaryota; kingdom Metazoa; phylum Chordata; class Actinopteri; order Cypriniformes; family Nemacheilidae; genus Triplophysa; species Triplophysa rosa. The sequence continues at coordinate 8,622,181 of NC_079891.1, forward strand.
GCAGAAGTTGTTACTGCGAATGTTGTCATTGAAGGGGTGGAGGGGATGAGTCTGATTCTTTGGGAATTTGTGGTACATCTGTCAGTCGCAGAAAAAGTTTTGAGTTTGTCTGGCCTAGGGGATGAAGCTGGCATATAAGACAAACTTATTATATTATATATTAACTTATATATATCATATTCCAAGATATGTTCATAAATAGTATAGGGCTATATTACGACCCGAGGTGGTCGGGGCAGTAACGAATAGTAGCCTGGTTAATATTTTACCGGGAGAAGTTGAGTCATGACAAAGAAAAACACAGCCACAACAACAATTAGGGTGATTTATTAAAGTGATCCGTGATCCGTACAGATCGTGCTCTATGGTTCGGAACGCATGTGACCCGCGGATTAACTGAAAGTTTATTCATCATTGAGTAAAAGAGTAAAACGTGCTCTCGCTCTCGATTTCTCTCCAGTTTCAGCTCCAACACGCTCTCGCTCTCTCTCAAGTATCTGGACGAGTACAATATTAAAGTGGTTCCAGATACACAATGATGCTCAAAACTGCTCTGTCACACAGCTAATATTACAACAACAACATATCTTGGTATGTTAGTATGTTACTCACATACTGATCCGAATCAAAGCAACCTCCTCGGGGGTGATTTTGAGACGATCTTTCTCTCCAACATCTCTCTGATGGAACGTATCTCCATAGATATCTGTGAGTATCTCTGCTAAAAGCCTTAGTACCGCGGGTCCTAACGTGTCTCTGCTGGAAAGTCTTTATAATATTAACGCAGGTCCATAGCTCCTGCCTGACTTATATCCTTCTTTTTATACTAAAATCCACAGAACGTTTATTTTATGTAATAAATAAGACATCGCTCTTTCTACAGTCTTTCTAATGCCCGCAAAATCTCTTCCCTGCGTCAACATGAGAACGACATCTTTTTGTACTGTGGTGGCCACCGTCGTGTTTGGACTGAGCGATTCATGGCAAATCTATAATACAATGCTAGTGGCCGCTGTAATCAAAAACTGCGCCTTTAACAAGTGCCAGGTGTAAGGAGAGGAGAGGTAAAAATAACAACTTGAATTTACAAATAACGAAAACAGCACATACAGGGGAAAGAAGGGACGTAAGTGGTGCCAAAGGAAAGAAATAAACAAAACAAAACACACTCTGGCTATACGTACAGTAAATCCCTCTAAACTACCTGCAAAACCAAGAGTATTTAGAAAAGTATTCAGCGTCAGTGATACCCTAACTAAACTACTCTATCCAACCAAACACAAAACGTAGAGTGGGTGGCACACGCTCCTAACCTAGTTTTTCTAACAAATCCTAATCCTATGTGTATGCACTATGTATGTCACGTGACGTTCTTACCTGTCTGCTTCTAAATCAAGATGTTATCATAAAAAAATAATGACGAATTGTAACGAAATAACAGGGTTCACTAAAGCACACAGAGCTTCGCGTAAGCACGCAGAAAAGCTAGCAGGAGGAAAATGGCGGGAGGGTTTTTAAACCAGAGGGCGCAAGGGGATTGGCGACAGTAGTAATGACGTCATCGGGGATTCCACAGGCCGGAGGAATGGCGCAAGGTTCTGGAAAAGACCGGCATGGATCGCTGGATAGAGAGACAGAGAGAAAAAGACAGACAGAGAGAAAACACAAAACGCATGCACAGTAACGTAACAGGCTGGGACGATATATCGTGCAATTCTTAGAACGCGTCTGCGTCTAAAAACGGGAGACGCAGCGCTCAGATGTTTTTTTAAAAAGCGCAGCCTAGAATGCCTCCTCCGCCATGTTGTCGTCAAATAAAACAGTTGTCATGCCAACTTGCTACTGTAAACAGAAGCTCGCAACGCTTGCCCCGCCTCCAAATTTTTCTGAGTTGTTCACTGCTTTTGGAACTAACATTGATGAGCAGCGCTGCATGTAAAAGTTGAATTTTCTTTAACTTGACACGGCGTCTTAAAAACGCGGAGCTCATGTGCGAGGCACTTCAAAAGACGTACGCGAACGTAACGGTCATGCACGTCCGTCAGACACGTGTTTACACAAAAAAACAATGGGAAAGTAGCGCATTGGAATGGAAAAATTTGTTCTGTCTGAATGGCCCCTTATGCACCGTTTCCTTAATGAATTACTGTTAATGCCGCAACATCCGAAAGCCAGAGGGCGCTCTCGCGCAGAAACTCCAAATATGGGACAGAAGAAGAACGATTTACATACACAGCGTTTGCGTCTGAAATTGCATACTGTGACAGTACGAACTGAATTTGAATAAGTACTTACCTATAGGTTGTTGTTAATACTTCATAGGTCAAAGAGCATACGGGTCACAAGACCATGAAACATGGCGGACGCACTATGTCCGAAATGTATTCATACTACTCCCACTCATACTACGTACAGTATATAGAACATACTGTTTTAATGGCTGATAGGTGAGCGTTGATAAAAACATAATTTAGTCACGAGAAATTAATTTATTTGCACTTACATTCAAAACAGACGTCCGCCTTAAAGTTTTCCGCTATATTTATTTGATTTACTTTTGAAATTTGACCGTTGCTCAGCTCCCGTGGCATCATGTGATAGAGAAGTGTCCATCCGATCCACACTCACGAATCTCGGCGGAAGTAGTAGACCATCCAGGTATTTCTTGCCTACTGTTTTTTGTATACTGAGGTTTCGGACATACTATTCATGACTCATACTCATTTTAGCCTACTATATAGTAGGGCTGGGCGATATTGACCAAAATTCATATCTCTGTATTTTTTTGATGAAAGGCGATATCCGATATGTATATCGATATTTTATACAAAGTGGAATAAATGTTTACTAGCAAGTCAAAGCCTCATGTGAGATGTCACAATCATCTTTATTAAAATGGCTTGTGAAAAGAAATTCAATGACAGGGTTTTTTTCCCTATTTGAAAACATACACAGGGTTTTTCCTGGCTCAAAATGAGGCGGAGGTGGTGCCATCCTGATCTTGTACACACACATGTAGGCCTACCGTACCTTTAAGTGGCTTAACCAATGCGACTTTGAGTTTGACATATTAAAAGTTCTAACAAAATTAGATAAAAATGACAATTATTAAGTTATATAAAACATTACTTTTATTCAACCAAACAGAAATGTTGTTTTTAATCAAATAAAGCATTTTTATCATTTTCAACTAGCTTTTCAGCCCACAATAGCCAACTGAATTAACCAGTCTTTCAAAATGAGCAAAGCTCATTCACATGTTTCATTCTCTGTGGTTCACTTTAAATGATTCAATGATCTCTTATATTCGCTAGTGACTGAAAAGTTCAATAGTTTAAATGAATCGGTTCAAATGAGTCATTCGTGTGCGAGTCGTTCTAAACGCAATGTGCGTTCATACTGGCGAACTCACTGTGTACAGTATACGCTGATTCAACGATCCAATTGCACAGCTAAAGACATTACAATGATGTACGTCATGTTAATTTAAGACATTTCAAGAAATTAAACGTACTTGGATGCAAAACAAACAGCCGTGAAACACAGGCTGGCTCTTGTTCTGCATCTCTTTTTAGCGCCTCAGTGTGCTGATAATGAAACAGCGCCTCCACTGTGGCGTAATGTCGCAACTGCAGTTACAAATGACAGTCTGTTAAATGCACGCAGCATTTCTTGTGAAGACTCACAACATAATTTTGGCGAGAGGCACGACATTTGACACGACAATTTCTCTATGCAGGAAAAACCCTGCATACAGCTGCACACCACTTGTTTAAAACATGTAAATTGCGGGGTCCGTCCAGTTCGCGCGCAGAGCGAGAGTGCTCTGCTCACTCTGCGCATGGGTACTGCGCATGTCAGACACCACAGAGCCGCTTCAAGTTGAACACACCCCATATCGATATTAACGATATTGTCTAATCCCGCATCGCGTTGAAAAAATATATCGATATATCTTAAAAACCGATATATAGCCCAGCCCTACTATATACTATGGAAGTAGGCAATTTCGGAAGCAGCTAGTGTGATTTATTTTTTCCCAAACCAGTTAAGCGCAAACCCCACACAGAGCGAAAACTCCACTCTGTAACATCTCTGCTTTGATTCCATTAGTCAGCTACATTATAGTGGTGATTGGCCACTTGTGTGGTCCAGGTTTGATTTGCCTTGCACAAACGATATTTGCCGAAATAATACCTGGGAGATAACCAGTTCTGTAAACATAAAAATAAGTCATCCTGCTACTTTACGCTGACAGAGAGTTTGTCCATGGTTTGTCAATAGTTTGTCCACGTTTTAACTGAGATGGTCTAACAATTAAACACAACAGTTATTAAAATAAGGCACTGGTGCGATGGATGCTATTCACACTAGGTGCAAATTGCATATGTTTTTAGCACTATATGCTACACTAAGTAAAAAACAGCAAAAGCCAAGTTTTTATAATAATAATAAACCCGTACCTACTCCCTAACCTTACCATACTCTTATTAAACACTTGTTAGCCACTTTTCAAATATTTTTATTATTTTATTGAAAATAAATGCCTTTATGATCCTTAATGTGATGGGAAAGGTTTTTGGGCCAAGGCAGTTTCGATCAGATAGGCTACCAGTAGACAGCATTAGTAATTTAGTGGCATATCCACCAAACATTTTTTTACATTTATTTATTGCATATGAACATACATAAAAATTAAAGAAATATAACATTGAACATAAATGACATCAGTACACAGAATTAATAATGGAAATAATACATTCCATAAATAGTTATCAAAAACATCCAGAGGAAATAAAGAAAAAACAAGAAAAAACACAAATAAATATGGTGCAGATTACTTGTCTATTTTAAATTTGCAGATAATATTCGAAGCCCTTGAAGCTTTTCTCTGTTTTCATTTATACAAAATATGACAGTATTGGAACAGAGTTGACCATTGAAATCACTAGATATGCGAGTCATGGTGGCGGGGGCGTGGTTTGCGCTTAACTAGTCTGGGGAAAAAAATCACACACACACGCACATGTCTGGTTACTATCTCCGTGGGGACAGTCCATCGTAATATTTTACTTCAACTATATCTACCCTACCAACCCTACCTAAACGATCATAGAAAACTTTTTGCATTTTAGATTTAAAAAAATATTGTTCTGTACAATTTATTAGCTTTTTTGCCCATAGGACCTCATTGGTCCCGTGACACGAGTCCCCATGTGTTGGTGTGCGTTCAGGTTTAGGTCCCCACCGGGATATACAAACATGAACATCACCACGCACGCACGCACACACACACACACACACACATGTTGGGTTTCCGTGTTTTATGGGGACATTCCATAGACGCAATGGTTTTTATACTGTACAAACTGTATATCATATTCCCTACCCCTAACCCACCCCCTAACCCTAACAATCACACACAACTGTCTGCTCTTTTACAATTTCAAAAAAGTTAATTCTGTATGATTTATAAGCTTGTTTCCTCATGGGGACAAAAAAATGTCCCCACAAGGACAAGGATTTTGGATATTGCCATCTTTGTGGGGACATTTTGTCCCCATACCGTAGGGTTTACCCTTCCCATGCATGCGCGCACACACACACACACACACACATTGGACAAAGCTGCCACTGCTTGCCTCCAGTCAGCCATCTGTAGCAGCTGCTGGGAGCTTTCAGATCCTTTAATGCCTCCAGAGCAACAAAGAGAGAGAGAGAGAGAGAGAGACGCGTGCGCTTTATTACTGCCGCAAACATTTTGGCAGTGGTGTGTTGTGGTGCGTGTGTGTGTGCTGCTGTTGTGAGCATTTTAAAGTGTCAGAGAAAGACACAGCACGGGATTGCCGCACGAAGTAATTTCCAAATGAAAGCGGCTTTACCGGTCGGTAACTTTACTTCAGACGTGCGTGTGTGTGTGTGTGTGTGCGTGTGCGTGTGTGTGGAGCATTTTAAAGTGTCAGAGAAAGACACAGCATGGGACTTGCCGCACAGAAGTAAATTTCTGAATGAAAGCGTCTTTACCGGTCGGTAACTTTACTTCAGATGGAAGCGGGCTGTCTGACAGTAGCCCCGCTGCTCGCGACATCCTTTGACATCATACAGTCGTCGCGTGCACACAGTTCCCTGTACTAAACAACTTGTCAAAGTATGTTCTGTGCACCTTCTGAGAAAACAGTCATCTTTTGTGGGCGGAGTTTGGAGGAGAGACGTGAACTGAAATGGTTGTCAGTCAGCATCAGTCAGAATTGCTTGCATTGGATGCTTTTTTTCTCAAATCATTTTGCAATGTAGCCTATAATAATCCAACAGTTTTCGTTTATTCGTATTTTTAGCTTATAAGCCTAATGTGGAATGACACTTTAATTAACTGTTTTGTTGTAGGGGTACAGAGTAACTTACATAACATTCTTTTAGCAGTCAGTTATAGGCTTAATTAATATAGGCTATTCATGAAGGGAGAGGGCTCAATTTTTTGGTTGAATTTACTTTGTTTTGCTCAATTTTATATTAAATTGTATTGTATTTTATTGAAAAGCAAGACAAAATATAAAAAGCACATTTTGACTATTCAGTTTGTGCAATAGTGAAAAAAATAGCTTAATAAATAGAAGAAATGCAAAAAACCGTGTTCGGTATTATTTGCCCTTCGGCCAAGTGTTTCACATCATGTTCGGCTTCGGCCAAGAATTTTAGTTTCGGTGCATCCCTATTTATAAGCTTGTTTCCTCATGGTGGCCAAAAATGTCCCCACAAGGACAAGGATTTTGGAGATTGCCATCTCTGTGGGGACATTTTGTCCCCATACCGTAGGGTTTACCCTTCCCATACCCATTACATTTTTTTTAACTCGACCCTGCTAGAGGCAGCAAAGGATACATCTATGATGCCTTCATACTGTATATCAACCTGATGCAAAGATTGGATTTGCATGGATTAAAGTTCTCTGTCGCTACGACAGATTTCCGTTAATTGCAGCGAGTCTACGACAGATTTCCATCAATTGCAGAGTTCCAGCCTGTCCTTAATGTCTTAAATTCACTTTTCATAATGTTGTTAACCCTTTGACGCGTACGATCACACCGGTGTTATTAGAACATTACGTGATTTGGCTGGCACTGAGCCAGAGACAGACTCCGTCACATATCACAACTACGCAGTGCTTTCAACCACATAAAGTTTAATTTAGGCTTCAGACATATACACGTGCCTACAAGCACAAAATACATTTAGAGATTGTCTATATAGCGGCAATAACAATCTACTCAAATGTGATTTGACGGATGTGTTTTATTCACATCAGACACAGCATCTGCAATGTAAGCAATTGTTAAGATCACTCAATTCTTCTACCAGTTCACCAGGCACTTACGTTTGTGTTTTTTAAGAGAAGTGGATGAATTCACGTGATGTAAATCTGACAGATCTCAGACCACGGCAGAAACAAACATGGCGGCGCCCGCTTATACTGTAGCTCAACTAACGCGATCATTATAAAAGTGTTTAAACAACAAAACACATTCACATTCACATATTTGCCAATCGGAATGTCAGATATTTCATGACATAGTAAACAGTTTGTGATTTCTTTCTCAAAAGCGTTTGACAACCACTTTTTGACTTCAGTCTAATGACAGAAAACATAAGGAAATATGAGTTAAAATATGCTGCAGCCTCTGCTACTGAGGGGATATTATTATGACATTAGTTTAATGACCTAAAACCTCTGGCCAGATTCACAAAAAAATCATTTAAAGGGGACATTTCATGAAAATCTGACTTTTTCAATGTTTAAGTGCTATAATCGGGTGTCTGGTGCATCTACCAACTCAGAAAACGTGAAAAATGACAATCCAGTAACTTTGTTTACGTGAGCCTATCTCTGCAAGCCTGTGAGAAAACAGCCGTTCAGATTTCGCTCGCTTTCTGACGTAGGTAGTCGTTCTTATTATAATATTACGCCCCCTTTTCTGAACGTGTCCACCCATGGCGCTGCCGCCATTTTTGTTTTCGCAAGCGACATATGTGAATTAGTTCCGACACCATGGCAAAAGTAAGCAAAGCATGCTAAGTGTTCTGTTGTTGGCTGCACAGAGCAGCACAGAACACTGTTCCCAGCCTGACAGGAGAGCAATGGATTTATTTTGTTTTCAATGGAAATCCACCAGACTGAACGAGGCAAAGCTGCAAATAAAGACATTGTAAGTACCGTTATTTTTTAAGTAAGACCTCAGGGACCTGTGGCAACTTAAAAGTAGGTAAAACGTCATTGTGAAACGTTTGTCCGTTCACGCAAAGAAAGCAATGTGTATGGCTTGTAAACACGCAACGGGATTGTCCTGTGTAACGTTACTTTCACTAGAGAAAACGCGATGCGTTTGTCTTGAGTATCTTCACTTATAGAAAGCAGTGTGTATGGTCTGTAAACACGCGATGGTTTGTCTTGGTATCTTCACTTATAGAAAGCAGTGTGTATGGTCTGTAAACACGCGACCGGTTTGTCATGTGTAATTTCGCATGTAGAAAACATGACGCCTTTGTTAGGAGTCTGTTCGCTTTTAGAAAACAATGTGTTTGGTGTTTAAAGACGGAAACAGCGTTTCTCATTCGCTTTATGTGACCCTTCTTTTGTTCGATGGAAGCACAGGCTCACAGCCCTGGCTGAGTTTTCTTGAAAAGGGGGCGGAGACTAGCAGCTCATTTGCACTTAAAGAGACACACACCAAAACAGCGCGTTTCTCCTCACATGCAAAACTGGCAATTAGGCATGGTATAATAAAAGATCTGCGGTGTATTTTGAGGTGAAACTTCACAGACACATTCTGTGGACCCCTAAGATTTATATTACATTTGTGTAAAAGTAGAAAGAAACCTCTCCTTTAATGGTAGAGCAGCTAAAAGACCATAAAATCTGCAGATTTCAAGAACAGGATCAACTTTACATATATCATTTTAGGCAACCATGGCTTTTTACGCCAATAGAAATCCAGACATCTCTTAAACAAGATAACGGAACCAATCAAAGCGAAACTCGCTAGCTTGTTTGACTCATGATCCTGAAGCCTGTACAAAACTGGAAACAATCAGCCGCCAGGGGCGAAATACATCTTTTAATCATAAAGCAATGTGTATCACGTGACATTTGACATAAACACAGTATTGATATCATGTGATAGCTCTGCTCATTCTGAACAACTTTGCCTCTGGAACCACTTTTGTCGATCAAACGGTTCGTGAGTTATCGCTGATGATGCTGAAACCTACTTTCGCGAACTAGTCCTAGGTTTTTTGACCGATCGGAATCAAACCAATGCAGATGACTTCTTTGGTGTGTAAATGTAAATAATTATTGAAAAAAAG
>NC_079891.1:8636143-8664116 GCF_024868665.1 Triplophysa rosa
GTTTAAGAATGTAAAAGCAATGCATCAGTCATACAGCTGCTGTGGCTCTGCGGTGTGTCACATGATAAGCAGTGCCGCGTCGCCATGGAAATGGAAAAGTGATAGGCTGCCTTCTTAACGGTCACCTTGGAAAAGCTAGTCAAACACTGTAACTAGTGTCGTGGCAAGAAGTTGATCAGCCAATGTTGAAAGAATTCACGAAGACCAGAGAGCCAGGTTTCAAGAGGTTTCAATCTTTATTTGCTCGAGCAAGCAAAGTGAGACATACAGAGTTCATCTGTAGATGCCTCACGAATACATGTTGAAATTTCCTTTCACGGTCATTTGAATTTTATTTTGCTTGGTCTCTACTGTGATAAAGACATGTCCATTTTAATGGCTATGCAGTTGCTCTCAAAAATCAGTAACTGCCCACACAGACAGTGTGAAAACTGAATCCAAAAAATGAGAAAAGTAGAGTTGTGAGACATAAAAGGCTGATCTTCAGGGGACGCTCTGGCATTCTGCTAGCATTTTGCTCTTTTGAAGAATCATACGTACTTATTTAACTTATTTCATGTTGAAATAATATTATTTTATTAATGATCAGACAAGTTTAAAATATAGAAGTGATCTGACAGTCGACTCACACGGATATATTCACAACACAGTGTCATAGAGAAAAGGGAATTATATTATTTTATTCAAGCAACCAATCAATCTCCGGAAATCTTCATGAAGCTCTGAAGCCACGCCCTAGCAACCATTGGTGATCACACTACCAACCCAAACATAAAAAGAAATATAGCTGCAAGCAGCAATTGTGGGTTCGAGCGATATATGGCCACCTTTGCCTTTGTCGAGTAGGGTCAGGACTTGTACCCTAACATACCCACGATGGAGGATAGTCCTCCCACACTTATAAAGTTGAGAAAGATGGTCAGTATTGCTTCATACAGACTATGCATGCTTACATATACATATAGTATACATATATAACTGTCCTTCCTGTTTGCTAACATGAGTTAAAAGAGCCCACTCTCATTTTCCTACAATGTTATGATGTAGAGATGTAGGTGTTGATCAACGGTTGCTATGCTATCTGTGTTGGGTTGCTAGGGAGTGGTTTGGGTCCTGCCAATGATGACAATCCAAGGTATGAGTGAAACGAACTAACCCCCATGTCTCTACGATGTTCTTATGCAGAGATATGGGTCTTGCGAAACAGTTGGTAATGTGCTCTGTTTGGTTGGTAAGAAGTGGCTTGGCAGTTGCCAATTGATGGTACTACAAGCCACGAGTGAAACGAATCAACCTTCACATGTCTGCAATCTTTTGATGCAGAGATATAGGTATTGGTAAACGGTTGCTAAGGTACTTTGTTTGGTTGCTAGACAGTGGATTTGCAGCTGCTTATTGATGATACACCAACCCATGAGTGAAACGAAGCAAACACAATCTCTATGTGATGTTCTGACGCAGAGATATAGATCTTGGTAAATGATTGCTAAGGTATGCTGTTTGGTTGCTAGGGAGTGTGGCCTGGCAGCTGCCAATTGATGATAGACCAAAGGATTCTTGCCAGTAAGAATGATAAATATACCCCCATGGCTCTAAGATAACCCTGTTTGAGTTGCAAGTGTCATCAGCAATGTTTGCTTGGGTGTGGCTTCAGAGATTCATGAAGATTTCAGGGTAATGATTGGTTGTTTTGGTTCTATGAAATTGGGTTTGAAGATATTCATCTGAGCTAACTGTTAGAGCACCATCATATTTTAAACTTAGATCATTAATAAAATAATACTGTTAATTATTGCAATATGAAAAAGGTTAAAGAAGTACACATTAAAAAAAATCAACAGAGCAAAATGATAACAGAATGCCAGAGGGTCTCCTGTAGATCAGTCTTTTATGTCGGAACCAAATTGTACTGTGTACTGTGGTCATTTTTTGGATTCAGTTATTTATAATCATGAGGAAAGACAGAAAAGCAGACATACACTTTTTAAAATAATATGTAATGATTAAATTGATTGATTACAAAGAGATAATGAGTGATAATTTACTGCTATCTTGTTGTTATAATGGATACTATAAGAATATTGAACAAAGGCTTATGAAGCTTTTTAAGTTATATGAATTAATACATTGTTTGAGGAGAGACCCCCCTCATATGATTGTAAAGTGCTTTGGGTGTACAGCAATACACAGAAAAACGCTATATAAATGCCTCATTCATTCATGTTCTTCATGGACGTTGCTCGGTGGCTTTGGTCGGGGTCACTGAGTGCAGCTATGACACGTCAGAGGAGATCTGGCCCTCCCGGCTGAGCCTGGTTTCTCCCGAGGTTTTTTTTTCTCCATTATTCAGCATTGGAGTTTGGGTTCCTCGCCACAGCAGAGCAGTGCAGTGTTGGCTTGCTCACCGGGAGACTGCATTTATTTATTTATTTATTCATTTATTTATTAGATATTATTTATTATAATGATCTTGCTTGGTCTATAAACACCATGCACTGTGCTGTGTTTTACCTTTCTGTGTTTTTCTTATTTGCTCCTGTGAAGCTGCTTTGGAACAATGCACATTGTGAAAAGCGCTATATAAATAAAATTGAATTGAATTGAATTGAATATATACAATTGGGACAAGATTAATGTGGATCAGTACATGTAAATAAAAGTATTCTGAGCTACTTACCAACAGCGATCATCCACGAGCACGTACGAGGGCCACCCTTTATGATTGATAAAGTCTCTGTACCCATCTTTTGGCGGAAGTATGGGAATGTGCGACCCATCAACGCATCCGATTATTTGTGTAATGTGATGTTCCATTTCAAATCGGTGAGCAATTGCATTTGCTTCCTCCAGATTAGGAACCTGAACGAGATTTTTTGCAGAGGACACCATTCCTTAACAAAACATGTAGACAATTTTATTTACCGTGCATTCGTGCAAGCCAAACTGATTCACTATTACTCTGTATTCCCCGCAGCTACCAAGTCGGTACAGGACCACAGCCACCCGCATCTCCAAGGGCACAGGTGCATGCACAGTGACCTCCTGGGGACTCATCACACCCACCACCACCGAGCATAATTTCACAAATGCTCTTCGGGACATGCGGAAGTTCTCTTTCCATTCCGCGTCATTAAATTCAATTAAAACAACTCTCTCCCATCAGTCCTTACTTCGTACTCTCATCCAGTACCTCCGAGTTTGTCGTGGGGAAATGAATGAAATGTTGCTGATTAAAAGTGCAGAGGATGCCTGTTACTGGAGAGTTTGTATCCACCGTCGTCTGTTAGCACGTATGGCATGTATAGTAGTTAACTGCATTTGAAGCTGGCGTAAAATTACAAATGAAAGACCAAAAACTGTATGTGGTACCATGGCAAAGACGAACTGTTTGTTGATGCATGAAATTACGGAGGGAACGTCGAACGGGCTTGTTTAGGGACGTAATGACGTATCCCATTAATCGAACTATGTAGTGTAACATGTTAAACTGGAACATGAAAGGTATATTCTTAAAGAGCAGGTTTCAAGGTTTTTGTAAGTCTCCTAATGTTGTATTAGAGTCCCCAACAACATGTTCAAATGCATCAAAGGTAAAAAAACGGTGCTATTTTCTTAAAACAAGCATTTAGTATCTATCCATTTCTCAAAGATCCCTAAACGATTCCTCCGAAGCTGTTCAAATGTTCCGCTTCTCTAAGCTCCTCCCTACCGCGAGTCCAGTGTGCTTCGATTGGCGAACTGGCCCAATCAGTTGTGATAGGTCTTTCTTCATACACTGTGTGTCAGAAACGAAACGCCCATTACCACAGTTCTTATCTCAGGAAGGTTTTTGTAAACAAAGACACAGTAAGTGTAAAAAAACTGGCATCAGTATTACCATATCACAAGTTTTTATCTTCATAAACTTATCTTCATAAACCATTCAGACTATTGTTTTCCTGTTGATCTTTTTTCGTCATAGCTGTGGGAGAACAACAACGGCTCTATCCAAAAGTTGATCATTACTATACAGAGAGGAGTAACTGAGCAAGTTAGCGAGAGCTTCCAAAGATAATGCACACACCTTTACATAATAAAATGATATAGTGCTGCAGTCCGTTTTTAAAATAATGACAAGCAAACCGCTTTGTTTGAAGGGGATCGTGACCACAGCTAAACTTTGCACACTTGACAAAACCATAATGTGAGACACGTTAGCAAAGTGCTACCGTGACTAAACGATAAAGGGATACAGTTTGTACAATACTACGACATGTAGAACGACAACAGTCTACAATAACCGCCACATTATTAGGTAAGAGTTGGATTATTAAAACTGTAACACTGTTAACTTATACGTTGTTTACCTGGAAACCTACAGCTGTACTAAATATACAACACGGATTAGCACAATTACTTTAACGTATATTGTAAGCACTCAATTTAACATGTACACATAACGTATTTATCATACTTACAGCTTGTGGTTCTGAGATGCTTGTTAGTCCAAATAAAGTTGGTATTGACTTATCTTTAAGGGTCTAGCGGCTGGCAAATCCCGCGTTGAACTCGCCAAAATTTGAGAAGCAGTCGTCGGTAAAATGACGAGCACATTACACAAGGTTGGAATTGTACTGCAGTGGTATCGTGCAGTACATGATAAAGGTTGGAATTGTACTGCAGTGGTATCGTGGAAAAAAAATGTAACCACTGATCCTTCACATCGTCATCCTTTGGCAGCGAAAACAAAGTACATTTGCGTTCACAGCACAAAACACAGCGTCTCCTCGACATGTTGTATACGCAACACTACCTGAAGTGCTAGTGGGCAGGTCAGAGTGTTCCTGTTTCGCAGGAAGGCGGGGATTGTGCTGATGCATTACACTGTGACGTATCGATGTTACACTCAAAAGATTCGAAAGCCTAACGATTTGTTTGGGCGGTTCGGAGCCAATATCTCAATTTATCATGGACTTTTTGGAATAACAACTTTGCAGATCGTCAAAATTGAATGAAAGCTACGTTACACACTGAAATGCTGGTAATTTTATGAGATTCATGAAACCTGCTCTTTAAAGCAACTCATGTAAACACCTTTATCATAATATTAGCTTACTCAGAATAAGGCAAATAATTTGATTATTGATGTCCATGTAAACTTGGTCATTGTCTAACTTGTTAGGCGTTGCAAAGTCCTCAGTACATTACAGTAAAACTGCACATTTTAGAGTGGCCTTTTATCGTGGCCAGCCTAAGGCACACCTGTGCAATAATCATGCTGTCAAATCAGCATCTTGATATGCCACACCTGTGAGGTGGATGAATTATCTCGGCAAAGGAGAAGTGCTCACTAAAGCCCTATTCGCACAGGATTAGTGTTACCTAGGGACCTCTAGTCCAGGCATCGTCAACTGGCGGACCGCGGGCCAGATTCGGACCGCTGCTTCGTTTCATCCGGATCGCGAGACATTTAAAAATTGACTCTTTCAGTTGTTTAAATTGAGCCGCGCATCTACACAATGGAGAATCACATCACACGTACTCTCAGGGACATTTATGTAATTGATCTTTTGTCGCTATATCCTGTGATATCTCTTAGATATAAACGCGCTTCATTTGAACCCTTTCCGCTCCGCGTGCGCTGCTTTTCTCCCGCCAAAGATGCGCCACATGAAGAGCAGCAGACACGTGCTTATTTTAACAACACTAGTGCAGACACGCAGAGCAGATAAATGGAGACACAACAGTAAACAAAATGCAGCAATATTAAAGTATTTGTTTCTGTCTGTTTACTGTTTGCTATATGTCTCCAACCTTTCAACCAGATTTGTGATATTTTATGAGCCATAACGTTTTTATCTTGCCTACATTTATTATTAGCATTATTGATCAGCAAGTAAACATTTGTGTCCCTGTGAAAACCGAGGCTAAAGTCTCATAAACAAATTAATTATTAAATAACAAGCATCTCAATTTCAAGCATTAACTAAAATTTTAATCTTTGTAATGGCATTATTCAGTCAATATTGAAGATATTGTTGTTATATTTTCACAGAATATTCTGTAGGATGATTTTATGTAGAAAACAGTAAAAAGACTCGCTTGGTTTTCACTAACAGGATCACATTTTGTTCTAATTTGGAATTTAAAGATAGAAGTAGTTCTGGTATGAAAGGCATGGAAAGGCTAATTTAGTAAGTAACTTTGTTTTCTGTTTATGACGAGAGCAATTTAATTCTTACATTAAATTTGTTGTTTGTAGCTTTATTATTTACAAATATTAATGATCAGACTTCTATTAAGAGGGCATTCCCCTAAAGCCACAGAGCCTACAATACATACATACTGTGGATATCAAAATATAAAATAAATGGCCTGATAAAAGATCATACCTTTTATATATACATATACATATCCAAGTGGGCTAAACTGATTAAATATTAATTTTTTGTTATTTAAAAAAACATATTGTCCGGACCTCCGTTTGGAAGAAAGTATAAAGACTGGACCTCTTGGAACTTTAATTGAATACCCCTGCTCTAGTCATTTGTAATAATTTCAGAGGTTGTCTGTGATTTTAATCCTGTGCAAATTGGCCATGTTTGTAATTTGTAAAATAAAAATTCACCCGCAAATTACCTACCATATTTTGACGAACACCGAGGTCCTTTGATAATATTAGTCCCGTGCGAATCGGCATCTCTGTGATTATGATTTGACTCATATAACCTTTTTCAAGGTTTTATCCACTGTTTGTGAATAATGGAGGCTGTGTTGAAGTGTTTTGATATTATTTCGGGTGCTGCATCATATCCATACCTGGCCGGGAGTCTCCAGTTTTGTTATTTCTCATGGGAACTCTCATAACATTTGAGACCTGCGATCACGTTCGGTGATCATATATCATTATACATTACATACAACTATAGGCTATACAACTATACACAAAGCCTTGCCATCATATCCAGGAAATAAGTCCGTACATTTTAGTAAGATCACAGGCTTCACTTATCCCGTGCGAATGCGTCACATGAAATACAGATGTGGGGAGATCATTTCTTAAATCACACGAGGTCCCCAGATAATACTAATCCCGTGCAAATAGGGCTTAACACAGATTTAGACAAATTTGTGAACAATATTTGAGAGTACATAGAGTACACATTTTGTGTACATAGAAAAAGTCTTAGATCTTTGAGTTCAGCTCATGAAAAATGGGGGGAAAAGCAAAAGTGTTACGTTAATAATTTTGTTCAGTGTATTTTTATTTTGTTATCATGTCTTAAATCAAAACAAACCAACTGCAGTTTGATTGATATTAATTGGAATGCACAATAAAAAAGACATTTTAAGTGAAAATGAGTTATCTCATCTTGGAACCAAACCTTGGAAGCAAATGTAATATTTAATCATATATATATACACTCACCTAAAGGATTATTAGGAACACCATACTAATACGGTGTTTGACCCCCTTTCGCCTTCAGAACTGCCTTAATTCTACGTGGCATTGATTCAACAAGGTGCTGAAAGCATTCTTTAGAAATGTTGGCCCATATTGATAGGATAGCATCTTGCAGTTGATGGAGATTTGTGGGATGCACATCCAGGGCACGAAGCTCCCGTTCCACCACATCCCAAAGATGTTCTATCGGGTTGAGATCTGGTGACTGTGGGGGCCATTCTAGTACAGTGAACTCATTGTCATGTTCAAGAAACCAATTTGAAATGATTCGAGCTTTGTGACATGGTGCATTATCCTGCTGGAAGTAGCCATTAGAGGATGGGTACATGGTGGTCATAAAGGGATGGACATGGTCAGAAACAATGCTCAGGTAGGCCGTGGCATTTAAACGATGCCCAATTGGCACTAAGGGGCCTAAAGTGTGCCAAGAAAACATCCCCCACACCATTACACCACCACCACCAGCCTGCACAGTGGTAACAAGGCATGATGGATCCATGTTCTCATTCTGTTTACGCCAAATTCTGACTCTACCATTTGAATGTCTCAACAGAAATCGAGACTCATCAGACCAGGCAACATTTTTCCAGTCTTCAACTGTCCAATTTTGGTGAGCTCGTGCAAATTGTAGCCTCTTTTTCCTATTTGTAGTGGAGATGAGTGGTACCCGGTGGGGTCTTCTGCTGTTGTAGCCCATCTGCCTCAAGGTTGTGCGTGTTGTGGCTTCACAAATGCTTTGCTGCATACCTCGGTTGTAACGAGTGGTTATTTCAGTCAAAGTTGCTCTTCTATCAGCTTGAATCAGTCGGCCCATTCTCCTCTGACCTCTAGCATCAACAAGGCATTTTCGCCCACAGGACTGCCGCATACTGGATGTTTTTCCCTTTTCACACCATTCTTTGTAAACCCTAGAAATGGTTGTGCGTGAAAATCCCAGTAACTGAGCAGATTGTGAAATACTCAGACCGGCCCGTCTGGCACCAACAACCATGCCACGCTCAAAATTGCTTAAATCACCTTTCTTTCCCATTCTGACATTCAGTTTGGAGTTCAGGAGATTGTCTTGACCAGGACCACACCCCTAAATGCATTGAAGCAACTGCCATGTGATTGGTTGATTAGATAATTGCATTAATGAGAAATTGAACAGGTGTTCCTAATAATCCTTTAGGTGAGTGTATATGGCTTACAGGATACAGGTTCGCCCTTCAGAGCAGTGCATTAATGCCTATATATTGTATATGTATATTTAATAAAGCTGCTTATGTATCCTAACCCTGAAACGCCCGCACTATCGTAATATCTAATACTAATATCATTATTGAAATAAATTATTAGAAGATGAAAAAAATGAAATCCTTATGATGAGAATAAACCAACTGTCATGAGAACACAACTGTAAGGTGACCCACTGGCCCAATGGCGGAGTCCAAGTGCAATCATTATTCATTGTTATGTGCTATCTGAGATGGAGATGCAAACTCTGTGGGAAGTTCATTGTATTGGGTGAAGCTCGGTGTTTCTCAGGATGTCGTGCCCTTTTGGTCTGGACACCTTGGCACCGGCCTTACACAACAACAACAAATATTGTGATAGATCTCTGTATTTTTTAATTTTTTTTAATTATGAGAGCTCCCAGGGGATAAAACAACCAATGTAACAACCATTTGAAGTGCAGTCATAAATGTTTAAAACACGATATAAAAACAATTCCTTGGCACCATTCATGAACAAATATTACACAACCATAATAGCAAATCTTTATAAGCTAACCTTGAAGGTAATGCAATAAAAACCCTCTCTCATACTGAATATACTGTAAGCCTCCGCAATCTACTATACGTCACACAACCACTGAAAACGTGTGTACATAAGATATTCTAAATCCATACAGATATAAGATGTCAATATAACCAAGGTAAAAATGTTCAATAAAAGTAAATGATCATCTAAAACAAACAAACCATATACCATAAGTAATGAAGATTATGTAATTGAATCAAAACATGTGTCGATTAATATCATAGTATGGATATCTGATTATGCAAGTTTATATGAATGAAGAAAAGAATAAAAAGAAAGACAATTCATGGATTATAACATAAATTTGCGTGACCTTTAAAAGCGATGCCAAATAAACGGTTCTGATTTCTTGGCATGAGCTGGACCAACAGTCACCCCTAACATAGATCCCTAACTTTAACAATAAGCATGAATCAAACATAATTTCTTTAAAAAACTCCCAAAAATGGCACAATGCTCTGTGGTTTGCCAAACCATTACATATTGTAAGTAGAGCTGTTCTTCTCTATATCAAGCATTCAGGTTGTAAACGCTACTGTTACGTCTGAAAACATTTTCTTAAATTGCAACACTGTTGGGGATTTGGTCTGGGGACAAGTAACAATAACTCATTTTTAATCCTTCGTTCCGGCGCTTGATGGTGTCGGTCAGCTCATCTAGTTTGTTGCGGAAAGTCATAATGGCTTCCTTCACTGGTTGCTCGGTGAAGTGCTTATCTGGATACATGCCTAAATACCGCTGGGGAAATATGAAAAGATCAAAATTTGTCATTATTTTTACAAGGTAAACTGGTCCTTTATTTAAGCTCTGGAAAGTGCTTTTGAAATGGAACACCTGTTGAGATGTTGATGGATTACAATTATTTAACATTCTGTTGTTTCACTTTCACTTTTATTTTTTATTATTAGGGGGCGGAGTCCCGTATTGTATTCCGTTAGTTTTCTTATTATTATTCCGCCATGGATGTATATGGCAGGCCATAGAACCGTACGCAGGAAAGTTATGAAATTGTGCACACAGATACTTGACAGCCCCAACATTATCAAGAGCAAATTTAGAGTTTCTATCGCAATCCCTTTAGCACCACCAACAGTCCAAAATGTCACATAGATTTTTGCCCATAACTTCTGAACTGTGCGCCGTAGAAACAAAATTCTATTTTTTATCTGAATCCTGATGCACCATATGGCTTCATCTTCCGTCATGAAAAATTTCCCACCATTTTGTATTGATTTGTACGAACGGTTTGTCCCAAACTGAAAAAGTTGGCCCTGTTAGATGCGGGGTGTCATGCCGAGTCGAACGATATCCAGTTTTCTCGTGTCGGCCATTTTGGGCGTCGGCCATATTGAATAATGTAGCAAAATGCTGTATTTTACGAACGCATTAGCGTGTCGTTACGAAACTCCCTATGGGCCATCAGCACCATGCCCTGAGAAAGCTTGTAAAGTTTCGGACCAGCGCAACCTAGTAATGAGGAGATTACTTTGTCTGAGGTTGACGGATTTTCGTGGGAGTCCTTAGATTTCGGAATCCTTGCAGAGTCCAATGATACCAAACAATCACGTTTAACTTTGCAACCATTACTCCGATTGAGACGAAACCAGCATAGTAAACACAGAACATTTAGTTTTTTAATACATATTTCAGGCCACATGTCAAAATTTCCATGGTAAGTGGCCAAAAAACACAAAGAAAGTTTGGCTTTGAAGTTTGGTGTAATTTTTTTGCTTTTGTGTATGCGTATAACTTCTAAACTAATTGAGAAATCTTAACCAAATTTTGCACGTTGGTTTATGGGCACAGTCTGACAACACACAAAAACGGTGGTTGGGTTGTGACACCTAGTGACCTTATAATTAAACAAAACGTTACATAGGTTCTGATTGATTTCAAAATTGACTTTGTGTATTGGCACGAAAGTTTGTACATATCATCATTGGCAGATCTTGTTCGCCCCATATAAATTTGGTGACAGCGGCACCTAATGGTCAAAAGTTATAAGCCATTTTCTTGTGTTCGAATCTCGAATCTACCATTCATATCTAAAGTTCTGGAAAAAGTAGTTTCAACTCAATTATGCTCCTTCCTCCAAAGGAATGACATCAATGAAGATTTCCAGTCTGGATTTAGACCACATCACAGTACAGAGACTGCTTTGATCAGAGTTACAAATGATCTGCTATTGGCGTCTGACCAAGGTTGTATCTCGTTATTGGTGCTGCTAGACCTTAGTGCTGCATTCGATACCATTGACCACAGCACACTCCTACACAGACTCGAAAATTATGTCGGCATTAAAGGAATAGCTTTGAAATGGTTTAAATCTTATTTATCCGACCGTTTTCAATTTGTAGCAATAAACAATGAGGTGTCACGCAAATCGCAAGTCCAGTACGGTGTACCACAGGGCTCAGTCTTAGGGCCTCTGTGCTCTTCGCATTATACATGCTACCTCTAGGAGATATAATAAAGCGACACAGAGTTAGCTTTCACTGTTATGCTGATGATACTCAACTTTATATCTCCTCGAAGCCTCATGAAACACAGCAGTTCCATCGAATAATGGAATGCATAGTCGATATAAAAAACTAGATGAGTAACAACTTTTTATTACTGAACTCGGACAAAACGGAAGTGTTACTTATTGGACCGAAAACTGCTATAAGTAACAACCAAGAATACTGTTTAACTATTGACGGATGTTCCATAAAACCCTCGTCGTCAGCAAAGAATCTTGGCGTTCTATTCGATAGTAATCTGTCATTTGAGAGCCACGTCGCCAACACCTGTAAAATTGCGTTTTTCCATCTTAAGAATATATCTAAACTACGTCATATGCTGTCAATCTCAGATGCAGAGAAGTTAATTCATGCATTCATGACATCAAGACTAGATTACTGTAATGCACTGTTAGGTGGTTGCCCTGCAGGCTTATTACAAAAACTCCAATTGGTCCAAAACGCGGCAGCTCGAGTTCTTACACGTACAAAAAAGTATGAACATATTAGCCCGGTTCTGTCAACCTTGCACTGGTTACCTATAAAGCATCGCGTTAACTTTAAAATCTTGCTTATTACCTATAAAGCCTTACATGGTTTAGCTCCTCAGTACTTGAATGAACTCCTTTTGTATTACAGTCCTTCACGTGCATTACGCTCTCAGGCGTCCTGTCAGTTGGTAATACCTAGAATTTCAAAATCAAGTGCAGGTGGTAGATCCTTTTCCTATCTAGCGCCTAAACTTTGGAATAGTCTTCCCTGCACTGTCCGGGAGGCAGACACACTCTGTCAGTTTAAATCTAGACTAAAGACGCATCTTTTTAATCTTGCATACACTACTCTTCCATAATATAAATCTTCTGAGGGTTTAGGCTGCATTAGTTAGATCAACCGGAACCAAAAACACAACTGATGTACTTGTTGCATCAAAGAGTACAGAACAGTACTCTACTCTCAGCCAGTCTTGTCTCATTGTTCCAAGGTTACCACAGCGAGCAGGATGCAGTTCATGGCCTGACCTGATGGTAGAGCGGAGAATGGGAAGTGGGGACCTGACAAGAGCTGAGATGATAGAGCTGGATAAAGAAGGACGCGGTCTCTTGACATGTTTTCACCACAAAATTTCAAATGCTATTAGATTATTAATGATAATCTTAAACTATAATTTATTTTATTATTAAGTTTATTTATTTTATTTAGCCTTGTTGTGCAAGTTCTCTGGAGCTTGTGCAGAGGCAGCAGCTTTTGCCAGAGGGGAACTGGAATCCCCTGGTTGGGCCTGGGTTCTCCTGAGGTTTTTTTTCTCGATTAGAGTTTTGGGTTCCTCGCCACCGTTTGCATACTGTTTTTGCACTATCTGCCTGACCGGGGGGGCTGCTTTAGAATTTTAAAGTTTTACTTAATTAATATTGCATATAGGAATTTATAGTCTGTTATATTTGACCTGTGCTTCTCTCTCCTTTATCCTAAATGTGTGCTCTCACTGAGCGTGTGTGTGTGTGTGTGTGTGTGTGTGTGTGTGTGTGTGTGTGTGTGTGTGTGTGTGTGTGTGTGTGTGTGCGTGCGTGTACTTGTCTGTGTACGTGTGTGTGTGCGTGCGCGTCCGTGTGTGTGTGTCTGTGTGTTAGTACGTGTGCATATTGTGTGTGTGGAGTGTTTTGTATGTGGGTATGTCTGCCTTCTTTGTTTTCACAAGGTACAACTTTAATTGTTTTGCTTATAGTCAATATGTCTTATGTACAGCTGCTTTGTAACAATGAAAATTGTAAAAAGCACTAGATAAATAAAGTTGAATTGAGTTCAAATCTTTTCCCTGTGTTTTTAAACTCGGTTTTCAAAATGTGATCATCTGACATCCAAAATATATTTCCTCGGCCTGCCATTGTGGAATTTTGTCGTAAAATGCAGTATTTTAGAAACTCATAGGCAAATCGCTACACAACTTGGTAGGGTTCATCAAGGTCATGTTGTGAGCGGACCTGTAAAATTATAGGCCAATGCCCCCTAGTGGTCAAGAGATATAACGAAATATATTAAAATGCTTGTAACATATGGGGAAATCGACATAGTTATTCGATTCACATTCGTATATTTGTTGGCACAAGCCGAGTTCATTTATATCAAAGTTGTCATATTCCACCATACTTCCTGTCTGCCATATTGAATTATATAAAGAAAAAACATACATTTTCGAACTGCTTCTACAAAAGCTGTCTGGTTTGCTCTTAATTTTGAATATAGCTTCTAGAGACACCCCTAAATAAAAGTTAATAAAAGCTTTTTTGATTGATCAAATGGTTCTCATATACAGCCTCAACAAGATCAAGACGAGCACACCAAAGGGTCATGTGGCTGTATCTTCGCGACACTTTTGTGTATTGACACGAGACTTGGTATCCATCATCACTGGCACATCTTGTTCCCGTCACTTAAGTTTCCCACCTAGTGGTCAAAGTTATAAGCAATTATATTGTGCTCTTTATGCTTTGTCTTTGGCAGCCCTATGAACCATACATAGGAAAATTATGAAATTAGTGTAGTGGTGGACCTCAACAGTTATTTGACCAATTATGGGGGCC
Organism: Triplophysa rosa; assembly: GCF_024868665.1. Lineage (NCBI taxonomy): Eukaryota > Metazoa > Chordata > Actinopteri > Cypriniformes > Nemacheilidae > Triplophysa > Triplophysa rosa. Next base: position 8,650,471 of record NC_079891.1, read on the forward strand.
CGAGCACTCACTCTATAGCGCCACCAGCAGTTCAAAAATTCACTTTTCAAACGGCTGTAACTTTTGAACCCATTGATCTACAGAAATTGTACTCGGCACATGTCATGCACTCCTCATACTCATCGCATTCCACGCATTACATTAAGACTCCACCCATTACAGTAGCAGCCATCTTGAAAACTACAGTATTGCGTTTGTTTCATTGGATTGGATGATTGGTCTGCCCGTCATTTAAAATTTTGTCATAAACCATATTATCTTTTGAAGCCTATGATTTGTCGGCACCAAATTTGGTATGCACCATTGAATTACAGTCCCGGATGTACGCGTGAAGTTTTAAGACAGCGCCATCTAGCGTTAATGAGATATGATGCTTTTCATATAATTGCTTATATCTCTTGAACGCTTTGTCTGAAAGTCGTTTTCTGACGGTGATTATTTCTCCTGGGCCATGCTGATTCCATTGATGCTTCGTTTGTCATTTTCTAACATTCAATTCATAACTTATTGTAAAGCATGTGAAAAAAGTTTTTGTCAACTTAACACAACTGAAATATTGATGATTGGCTCTGCTACCTCTCTCAAAAGGATGGACCTGTCCTTTGAAATTGACGGGGTTCATGTTAAAGGTGCCATAGAATGAAAAAAGTATTTACCTAGGCATAGATTAATAATAAGAGGTCTGTACATGGAAATTAAAATATCGTGAGCCTCAAAAACCATTGTTTCCCCCTTCTTGTGTTAATCGTGTGCATGCAAAAGACCACTGAAAAACAGGCCAATCTAAACATAACACTGACTGTGACGTTACAGTTGGGATGTATGCCCCCAACATTGCATATACCTGCCCATGTTCTAGACCAACCGGACGTGCACAGCCGAATCATCGGAAGTTCTGCAGGTATTGTGAATAGGGTTGGGCGATTTCTACCAAATTGGCATCGGACGATGTATACACTCTACAGTGAAACCTTGCGATGGACGATGACATAGTTGTCTTCTAACAAGCCGCGACGTTATGAAGTGAGGCGCGTCTAGGCGAGAGCTGCACAGAGACATGTCTTCTTTATACAGCGCGAGCTGGGCAGTAATCAAGTCAGGCGTCTGTACAGTGCAGTGCAAGCTTCTCAGTTATAAACTCATGAGCATTTTCTTTATACAACGCGAGCTGCGCAGACACGCATCTTCTTTATACAGTTAATACAGTTATAAAGTCAGGCGGGTCTGCGCAAGCTGTGCGTGAGCTGCACAATTATAAAGTCAGGCGCGTCTGATCTGTATTGTGCGAGTTTATATGCCCATTAAGCCCTGTTTATATTTGTTTACAATGCACTTTGAAGCACAGAGCATCGAGAGTCACGTAACGAAAGTGAATGGGACCGTTTTTCGAACCTGGGACCATATCAAGCAGGCTCCACTCAACGTTTTGATGCTGATTTAAGAAGGGGGCAATTCCGACTATATTACCATTAGAACCCCTGCCGCAAGCAGTAAGCAGTGATCTTATCCACTTCTTCCATTTCACGTCTGACAGTAGCGATCTGTTTGCTGTGTGAGCTAGTGGCATGGGCCTTGCAGCAAAACAGCCAATCAGAGCAGAGCTCCACACTAATATTCATGACCCTTCCAAATAAGGTAATAACAGACCTTTTCATTCTAGGCACAAATCCTAGGGTTGTAATTGGACATTTTAAACCTTTGCCCACATTCCTTCTATGTAGATATCAGAGAACAGTATAACATATTGTTTCAATTAATTCTTTGGCACATTTAAGGCTGCTTCATCTGTTCGTAATCTTGGTGTCTTATTTGACTCAGCTCTATCTTTGCCTCTCATATTTCTTTCTTTCGTTAAAAACTCTTTTTTTCCATCTTCGTATTTGTCATGGCTCTGCTTCATTTAGTCATGTTTTTCTTGGTCCTGTAGCAGAGACATGACAAAGCCTTTGGTTATGTGTGGAGAGAAACATATTATTGTCCTTTTGACAATAATATACGTTCTCTCCAGTGTCTTGTCATTTGCCCCACTCCTCTCGTTTCCCATATTACTTCCCGGCCATGTTCCATTACCCTCTCATGCCCTATGTCATTATCCCTCGTTTGTCTCTCCCTATAAATACCCTCTTGTTTCTTTGTCTTGTGTTCGTGGATTACGTTGTGTACGGTTTATGTGCCTTGTACTTTGTCCAGTGTTCCTGTTCCCAGCCTTGCCCTTGTTCCGTGAGTCTTGTGTTCTACCCTGTTGTGTTTTGATTTAAGACGTTTGGTCGAGTCCTTTAGTTTAGTTTTGCTATTCTTGTTTTCGTTTTGCCCCCACGTGGGAAGTCTTTTGTTTTATATATTTCTGAGTTCCGTTTTCCCCATTGAGGGTGTTTTGTTTCTGTTTACCCCTTCACTGCTGCCTGCAATTGGGTTCTCTTCTTTCACGCCTCAATTCATGACAGTATTATTGCACGTCTCCGATCTTCTCTCACTTTAGCTGATGCTGAAATCCTAATTCATGCATTAATCACATCACGTCTAGATTATTGCAATGCTCTATTTCTTGGTCTGCCTAAAAACTCCTAGCAAGGTTATAGTCTGTTCAAAACTCAGCAGCAAGAGTTCTCACCTCCACCAGATCAAGTGAGCTTGGTCTTTTGTCCACTCCTCGTTTTTGGCTGTCCACTGTAGGTGGTAGGTCATTTAGTGTTAATGCACCTACATTTTGGAATTCGCTACCCCTTACACTTCGTAATATATCATCTTTGCCTACCTTCAAGACTCAACTAAAAATGTATCTTTTCAACATGTATTTTGGATAATGTGGCTATATGTGGCCTAATGTGTGTGTATGTGGATGTGCAAATGTATTGTATAGCACTATATGAAGCGACCTTGAGCTATGGAAAGGTGCTATATACATCAAACTTCTTCTTCTACTTCTTCTTCAAACAACTAACTACAGCTCCCCTAAGGAGCAATTGCAATGATCTTCTACCCCATAAATTTGGTCTGGTGTGTTCAGTCATTTTAGCATCAATCAATAACAAAGCTTCTCTGCCTCTTGTTAAATAAGCAGAACCAAATCTGCTATCAACTGCACTAAAATATACAGTATAGAAAGGCAGCATTTTAAGGCTATTTGAACACATTATATTTGTGGACAAATGTAAACACATACTATTCCACAGAATTCTGCAGATTTTTCCCAAATTTTAGTGAAGAATTAACGTGAAAAGTCTGACAACTTGAAAAAAAGGTTATGTGAGCAAAACCTATGAGAGGGAAGATATACATACATCAGGATAACTAAAAGTACGTCATTTAAAAATGTAAGTTCATGTTATGTGGCTCTTAAAAAAAATAATTTGGCACCTGTGTTTTTCCTGGTTGATTGATTTTGTTTTGTCTGGAGCCCTGACTTATAACCTGGTTACGATCCACCAGCGAGAAATGTGAATACTTGTAATGTTTCCCTCGGTCTCAAGATTTTGTTCAGGAGTGTAAATATTTTAGGGATAAGCCGGTAGTGAGTGATGCCAGTGTTACACGAATTAAGTTACTGGCCCACCGTCCCACCAATGTTTGCAGTTTTAATAAATAAAATAAAGTTTAGTTGAATAATGAACGCAACAGTTTGTGATGCGCATCTGCTTGCTTCAGTACGAGCCTCAGTCACCGGACAGAGAGCAGCAGGAGTCACGTGATGACAGTGAGGTGCGATGATTGACAGGTCATGAAGGTGCACGAGATCTTTTGCTTTGTTTAATATAAGTAAATTTGTCCTTGTTTTATTGTTGTATAATCTTTAGAACTAATAATAAACCACAATCTAAGCATTTGTTTTGAAATAAGCGTTTTTTCTGAAGATCTATTTATTTCCGTTGACAGGTACAATATACATATTATTTCTTTTTTACTAGACGTTCTGTTTAATGTAAGTGAGTTTGTTACTGTACTATTTTATTGTTGTTGTGTTTTATTTGTCTTCCTTTTAGTTAAAATGCGAATATACAGGGCTCTAGACTAACTTTTTGCACTGGTGTGCCTAACTTTTTTTCTTGGGTTCACCAGCACAAAAGTTAGGTGCACCCAAATTTTCGACCGCATCGCATTTAACACCGCAGTTTTACCAGTTCTTTTTTTTTTAAATCACTGTCCATATAGGCAAAATTGACTTGTAAATGATTAACTAACAATCTGGTCAACATAAAGTTCTTTATTTGAAGCACAATTCTACAAGAAAGGTCACTTACTGAAGAAGTGTTGGTGCTTAAAGTGCTTCAGTGAATTTAAACTTAAACCATCTCAAGATAAATGGACCAGGGCTTGACATAACCTGGGAGGTTGATGGCTCCGTGTCAGCGCATTGCTTATGATTTTCGGACGGATCAGGCCTTAACTTAACATTATTCACGAAAAAGTTGTCAATCGTTCTTTTCATCTTCTCTCATCATTCACTCTGTTTAACTGACGGGCCTATAGGCTCCTCCCCTCTCTGTTTAACTGACGGGCCTATAGGCTCCTCCCCTCTCTGTCTGACTGCAGCACACGCATTTTCACACGTACACACCAGAGGTTGCGCTAGACTTTTTTATTGTCTGTCATTTTGACTGACAGGTTCGTAAAAAATCCGTCATAATCTATTATTACCCGTCACTATGGTGCAAGGTGGCGTTAGGTGGTAATTAGTATGTTCGTGACGTCATCACGCTGTACTTGTGTCTCGGAACTTGTTGTATTTTAATACAACTGAATGCCCAATAAAGCCGTTGTTGTTTATATTCATCTGTATATTTCATGTTTTAATGTTTATGTTCATATGTGATTCGATCTGTGAAAACCCAACACATGGTGCAAATTTATATATTACAGTTTTTGATACCAAGCCCTTTCCAAATCAGTTTTTATTTTGCTCATTGTATGTATGTAACAAAAGTTATGGCTGAGGTCGGCTGAAGCGCTAGGATTTTCAGGGACGGAATTTGGAGGAAAACGGGTTTAAAGTTAAGTGATGAAAATAAAAGCACAACAGTCCAGTATCACAAGTTAAAGTCACTTTACAGTAGTAAAAGACTTAATAACAATTTAATAAAAAACATTTCCTAGTGTTGAAGTCTATAAAAATACTGTACAAAACCGTTTCAATAAAACGAAAGTAAGGAAAATGGTGCAGGGCACACTTAAAGAACGAGAGCTCTGCCGTTATCACTACACGAGGAAACTAGCAAACATTACGGACAACAACTAATAAGCAGTGAAGCAAGTTTTACCTTGTTTATCATGTGCACTTTGATCATCCCTTGTATGTTTTGCGATCGCGGTCCGGCTCGCATGAGCAGCGATAACACCCGGTGCTGCAGACGGGGAGCTCCGCCATCTCACGAAAACATTGTATGAAAAAAACTTTGCATGTTGCATCCTAGTTTACACAGGACTGGTGGGAAATGTGCATTGATACTCCTTCATTCTTCGTGTTATGTGGTTTACTTTGATAGGTGAACTGTCTTTCCCGCGTCTCAGCGCGACATCCGACGGGTTTTCTCAGATCGCATCACATGTCTAGTCAGTAACAATGACGGGTGAAACCACGCACGTCCCTTCGCGAGCATATCGCGCTCTAATGAAGGGAAACGGGGAGTTACAAATTGCTCTCATTGTAATCCGTCAAAATAGCTGACGGACGGACGGACGGCCTTCAGATTTTTCCGTCACTGGTAAACATTTTTTGTCAATGACAGAGAATTTTCGGTTAACACGACCTGTACACACACGTACAGGAAAATCTGGACCACGGCCAATCAGAGGGGGTCCGCCCTTCACTATCTCTGATTGGTTTAGACCACGATATGGGCCTAATGTGTGTCTGTTGTTGAATCACAGGGAGACTTTCAGAGTCGCGGAGACTTTTTTTCTCACTCGAACGGCTGGTCGCACCGGTGCGACCTCAGATTTTTCTTAGTCGCACCATTGAGAAATCAAGTCGCATGTGCGACCAAATTGGTCGCACTCTAGAGCCCTGATATACCCGTCCTATTTGTTTTGCTTCGTGTTTGTCAGGTTCTGTTTTATGGTTGTTGTGTTTTTTATTAAGAATAATAATGAACAAACATTTTAAGCATTCATTTTAGTCAAAGAAAAGAAAAGATTTAAAGTAACGTTGATGATCAAATAAGTGGCACAGATACTGAACGTCATTGACAAAATGTGTTATCGGAAACACCAGTGTTGTCACACAAATCCTCACGAGCACATCCCTAATGCAGCAAGAATGTACTGTATGCTGTGCCTCCGAACTGTCTTATATTATACATTCTGTTTAATTCCTATTTGTTTTCTTCAAAATGGTCTATATGTTTAATAGCCTATATCCAGTTTGGTGTGCAGTAATTATTCATTTTGTCAATGAAACTTCTGTTTAATATAAGAGAGTGTGATACTGTTTTGTTATTTTATTGAGAGTAATAAAAAACCCACATTCAAGCGATTGCTGCCCTGAAATGCTGTTAATTCAAAAGTGAAATAAAATGTGAAGTGTGCATGTGAACGTGCAAAATTCATTAGGATATTAAGCAAAATCATGTTCCATGAAGATATTTTGTAAATGTCCTACCGTAAATATGTCAATATGTCACTGCTGCCCGCTCTTTGGGAATTACTCAAGTTTGGTATCCATGTAAAGCTTTTGGGTTCATCAACTCTCCACAATGTCATTACAGCGGTGAGCCAATAGAGACCGTTCATTTATTTCCCTTCATTAGTAATATGTGTTGTCAAGGACTTGGATAACTTTAAAGGCGAGTTTCTCATATTTTAATTTTTTACACCCTCAGATTCCAGATATTCAAATAGTTATATCTCAGTCAAATATTGTCTTGTCCTAATCTGAATCATCATTGATGTATGGTTTATTATGTATACACTGCGTTCCAAATTATTATGCAAATGATATCTTTCTCTGGTTTTCCTAATTTGTCGATGCAAATGACAGTCAGTATAATTTTCAAGTAATCAACAGTTAGGGTACATTTGGAATTTTATTGAACAAACCTCCCACTGACAACAGTATTTATTTAAAAAATGAAAAACTCAAAATGCACTGTTCCAAATTATTATGCACAACAGAGTTTGAAAACATTTCATAGGTTGTAAAAAACTGAAAATGGTCATTTGTTGAATTTGCAGCATTAGGAGGTCATATTTACTGAAATCAAAAGCTATTTCAATCAAAAACATCCTAACAGGGCAAGTTACATGTTAACATAGGACCCCTTCTTTGATATCACCTTCACAATTCTTGCATCCATTGAACTTGTGAGTTTTTGGATAGTTTCTGATTGAATTTCTTTGCAGGATGTCAGAATAGCCTCCCAGAGCTGCTGTTTTGATGCTAACTGCCTCCCACCATCATAGATCTTTCGCTTGAGGATGCTCCAAAGGTTCTCAATAGGGTTGAGGTCAGGGGAGGATGGTGGCCACACCATGAGTTTCTCTCCTTTTATGCCCATAGCAGCCAATGACACAGAGGTATTCTTTGCAGCATGAGATGGTGCATTGTCATGCATGAAGATGATTTTGCTACGGAAGGCATGGTTCTTCTTTTTGTACCATGGAAGAAAGTGCTCAGTCAGAAACTCTACATACCTTGCAGAGTTCATTTTCACACCTTCAGGGACCCTAAAGGGGCCCACCAGCTGTCTCCCCATGATTCCAGCCCAAAACATGACTCCGCCACCTCCTTGCTGACGTCGCAGCCTTGTTGGGACATGGTGGCCATCCACCAACCATCCACTACTCCATCCATCTGGACCATCCAGGGTTGCACGGCACTCATCAGTAAACAAGACTGTTTGAAAATTAGTCTTCATGTATGTGTGGGCCCACTGCAACCGTTTCTGCTTGTGAGCATTGGTTAGGGGTGGCCGAATAGTAGGTTTATGCACAACTGCAAGCATCTGGAGGATCCTACACCTTGAGGTTTTCGGGACTCCCGAGGCACCAGCAGCTTCAAATACCTGTTTGCTGCTTTGCAATGGCATTTTTGCAGCTGCTCTCTTAATCCGATGAATTTGTCTGGAAGAAACCTTCCTCATTCTGCCTTTATCTGCACGAACCCTTCTGTGCTCTGAATCAGCCACAAATCTCTTCACAGTACGATGATCTCGCTTAAGTTTTCGTGAAATATCTAATGTTTTCATACCTTGTCCAAGACATTGCACTATTTGACGCTTTTCGGCAGCAGACAGATCCTTTTTCTTTCCCATATTGCTTGAAACCTGTGGCCTGCTTAATAATGTGGAACGTCCTTCTTAAGTAGTTTTCCTTTAATTGGGCTCACCTGGCAAACTACTTATCACAGGTGTCTGAGATTGATTTCAGTGATCCAAAGAGCACTGAGACACAATACCATCCATAAGTTTAATTGAACAATATAAAATTAAATGTTTACGACACTTAAATCCAATTTGCATAATAATTTGGAACGCAGTGTACACTCTAAAAATTGAACCCTTATGACTCGGTTTTTGTCCAGGTCACATTTATATGGATTTTTTTTTTGCCACGGCTTGCTCAATGGAGACAGCTGACATTGCTTCTTGGATTTTGAAATTCCTGACAGAATTGTATTTTTGGGTTAAGTGTCTCTTTAACAATATTGCGGTTATTGATACCGGGTTGCATGTGTTAATTAAAGTGGAATGTAATATTTTTATTACCCCTCGACATGTGCCGATATTCGGTAACGCGATTAACCGCGGTAATTGGTTCGTGTGATGTTGTTATCGCGGGCACTTTCAAATACCGCGAAAATATATAGATCAGCATTTTGATTTTTAGAATGCGTATTTGTTTATTTTTAATCAACCGGATAAAAGTACACTGCGTGTATGCTGCGTAGGAATGCGCACTCTGATCTAAACAATCCCATTCCCCATGTGGAGATGCCTACGTGTGTGTGTGTGTGTGTGTTCATGTTTGTATATCCCGGTGGGGACCTAAACCTGAATACACACCAACACATGGGGACTCGTGTCACCGTGGGGACCAAAATTGAGGTCCCCAGGGGCAAAAAAGCTAATAAATTGTACAGAACAATATTTTTTACAAATCTAAAAATGCAAAAAGTGTTCTATGATCTTTAGGTTTAGGGATAGGGTTAGGGGATAGAATATACAGTTTGTACAGTATAAAAACATTACGCCTATGGACTGTCCCCACAGGGATAGTCAACCAAAGCCTGTGTGTGTGTGTGTGTGTGTGTGTGCGTGCGTGCGTGCGTGCGTGCGTGCGCGCGTGCGTGCGTGCGTGTGTGTGTGTGTGCGCGCGCGCTGCTGAGCAAAAGACGTGCGCTGCTGAGCAAATGACGCGTGCGCACTCTGATGTAAACAGTAGCACACGGAGAGGAAGCATGGCGGAAGGAGGAACGCTGCCGACGATTTATCCCCCTTCTAAAAGGGTGAAGTCTGAGGTTTGGAAATAGTTTGGGTTAAAAGTAAGCAGAGTAATGAAATTTGACAGTGTGGCAGAATAATTATTTTAATTATACGTTGATGGAGTGCAATAAAGTCATACACTGTCTCAAAGTGCGAGTGAATTTGCTGTTTATAAATGTTTAACTTGCTATAATAGTTAACACACTGGCTTGGTTATTCAAACAATAATAATAATAATTATAATAACATGAATTGTAGTACTAGCGTTGTACAGACATAAGTATATTTAAAAGCAGTTAACAAAAGTTGTTCTTTTGCAGTTTGCACTTTATTCTGTTTGAATAAACTCACTTTATACATCATTACTGTGTGTTGTTTTATTTATATTTAAATGTTTGAGGTTCTCTTTATTATTTAAAATAAAGTTGTTATCAAGAGGAAAACACTGAAGTTGGTTTATATTTTCAACCTGCATTTCTCATAGAATTGAATACTGCGATAATACCGTTTACCGCGACGAAACCTTAATCAATTAATCGCAGCATGGAAATTTGATACCGGCACAAGCCTAATTACCCCTCAAGTTGTTCCAAACCTGTATAAATGAAAGATATTTGGAAGAATGTTAGCAACTGACAGTTCTAGGGCACCATTGATTACCATAGTAGGAACTAGGGGTGGACGGTATTCGGAAAGGCACAAATAGCGTGTTTTTTTACTAATACTTATTTCGAACAAATACTAATACTTTTAAAAAATTTGTATTCGGGAACAAGAAAAACTTTATATCAAAAAGCTGCGTTTTCTCACGAGACCGCAGTGCATGCCCGCATGAGTGAGTGAGTGAGTGCGTGACATTCAGGAGCCGGGGGGGGGGTTAAAAGAGGTGACTGACACAGGCTGCTCCACACAGCAACAGAGAAGGCTCGGCTGAGCGAAAAAAGACTTCACTGCGTGCATCACTATTTTTGTTGAATAGATTTTTGTACCTTAACTGGGTTCCGGAGGCAGTTTATAACTTTCGGGAAGCGGAGTTTGATCGGGAGATTATTCCGTTACGCTTATTGACGTCTGCAGTCGGGTGCTCTCATGTTCGCTCTGTTTACGTAGCTCTGTTAGATCCAATATTGCATATCCATAATTATTATAATGAATATAATTAAAGAATACTTACACTATAACGTAAATTAGAAGTGTAACGCAAAAAAAAACTGGATTTTTACACCTATTTTGAATTTTACTCGAATACAAATACAAATACTTTCCCCCCCTCAACAAATACAAATACAGATACAAATACCGGCTGCTTTGCACACCCTTAGTAGGAACAATGACAATGGTAGTCAAACGTGCCTCGGAACTGTTTCCTTTCCTAAATTCTTCAATATATCTTCTTAAATGTTCAACAGAATGGAAAATTATACAGTCTTTTTTCTACTATGGTACTTTAACTGTAACCACTGTTTGTAGAGTGTAGCAAGCACACAATCCACAGCAATAAGTAGAATTTTAAATGTAATTGAGCCAACATGCATTTTAAAAACAACCTTTGGCCTTTTAACTCGTACCCTGATGCTGTGTACCCTCAGCTAGTAACAGGTTCATTCTTTTTCACATTGATTTAGACAAGGCTACTGCCATGTCCAATACAATTTCAAATGGATAAACAAATCAGATGTCAAACCTCTTTGTCCTGGAACCGACTGAGGGCCCAAACTGTCCCTAGAACCGCTCTGGAACAATCACGGTCAGGCAAAGTATTCATGACATGTTTCAGATCCACTGTGCCCTTCTCTTGGGGAGGCGGGTTGCGCATGATGGAAGGACTGTTGGGAATGCAGCCATACCACTCAAACTGGAACGCATAAGATTATCTTTTATATATTATGCAGAATTATGCCCATCACTTTCTAATGCTCTTGTAAATGATCTTAAAGTGTGTTATCTCACCTGTCCAAAGTTGACTGCGGCATGCTGTGCTGAAGCTGTGAATATTACTGCAGTGAGGTACTTGGCTAGCTCCTCACGAGTTTTCAGAGACTGTGGAAACTCTGTAAATGGTGACAATTTGCTTTTATCTTGTGTAGAAATTAAGTTGATTTGATGCACACAAACATGCATATAGAATATACAAGAAAAGGCATGCTATCACAGACGAACATACACTGACATTCTGCTAAAGCTGAACCTGTACTCACTTTTACCCTCGGAGTCCTTCTTGCCAAAGATGGCTTCCTGCATGCCATAGTTAACGTTCTTAACAAATTTTTGAATCTCCACATCTTTTTGAACTGTCTCATCGCTGTCATAGTAGATCTCGATCACCTTGTCAACAAAACTACAGGAAGATCCATAAGATGACGCATCAAGAAAGAAATAAAAAAACTCTAGATGCCAAACATGTTCATTGGGCTAATTTTTACTTTCTCACTAGTAGTACATAACCTGAACTGTTGTTACCCTTCCACCTACCTGTATATGGCCTCCCAGATCATCATGCCATCATCTCTATAGTAGTACTTGGGAGTGTTTTCCATTCCTCGAGCATTTATGACCTCAGGGAAACACATGGACTTGTAGGTAAAAGTCTCCATGGCCCTTCTCATCAATTCCTCCATCCCAGAAGCACTTATGCCACTAGTCTGGATACAGAAAATTCAGAAAATATTTTCAGAAATTTACTAGGTCATAAGCACATGTTTAGCATACTGAAGAGACCATCTTTAAGATTATTTTTTTTCAGGCTGTTTATTGTGTTTGCAGATACATTCGATGTTTCGTTCTTAACGCCATTCCAGCATCTAACACCCGCGTGTAGGGAGAGCGTCAGCCGCGCATGCCCATTGCCCTTTCATACCGGCAGCGTATGTACTGTGCACCGCACTGCCTGCCCTGATAGCACACATACGTCTGGCTTACGTCTATTTGACGTCTGCATTTACATCTGCAAGACATCTACAATACATAGTTTGGTCATCTGCAATGCGTCTCGGAGACGTCTGCTGTCAGACGTCATATAGACCTCTAGAAGATGTCTGTAAGATGTTTATGATTTAGAATGGATGTAAAGCTGCTCTTTCTAAGATGTTTAGCAGGTGTTTTTACGCAGCAGATCTCCAGATCTTTAGCAGACGTATTACAGACGTTCAGACGTCTCCGAGACGTATTGCAGATGAGCAAACTATGTATTGCAGATGTAAATGCAGATGTGTGCTATCTGGGTGGGTAACCCCTAATTTACACTGCACGCATGTGCGGCGCGTTACGGCTCCGACGCGGCTACCGGAACTGATCGCGATCATTCTAGTCCAGGGGTCTCAAACTCAATTTACCTGGGGGCCGCTGGAGGTAGAGTCTGGGTCAGGCTGGGCCGCATTAAGTGCTGCTTCATTCTCTTTGCTTGCTTTCTTGAATAAATCTTGTTGCCTCAATAGACATTTTTTAAGATTGGCAACCCGGTTCTTTCTCTCATCTCCCTGGTATTTTGTATACTCCTCAGCATGTCTAGTTGAGTAATGACGTCTGACGTTGTATTCCTTATACACCGCAACTTTCTCTGTGCATATGAGACACGTAGGGGTGCCCCTGTGCTCGACAAAAAAATATTCCGTCTCCCACTTTTCCTGAAATTGCCTGTGCTCGTCGACCAACCTTTCTCTTCACAGCATGTTTTGAGAGAGACATGACTGGAACTGGGTGATACTATATATTTTCCGTCCACTTGGTGTCACTCCGGAACACATTTCAACCAAGTGACTAACGTTGATACTTCAGTCATACAGAAAGTGAAAGTAAAAAAAAAAAACTGACAGAGTTTTCTAACGCTGCATTAACAGCGCATATGCTAAAAACGGTGATATAAGTGATAGAAAAAGTAAGTGATAAAAAAATAAAAATTAAAGCGTGGCAAGAGCGTTTGAGAACAACGTGCGGGCCGCACTACTAAACTTTGATGTCAAGTAGGGGGCCAAAAAATATCATTCCGCAGGCCTCAATTGGCCCCCGGGCCGCGAGTTTGAGACCCCTGTTCTAGTCTATGCTTGTGTTTACACCAGATGCACCGCAGCACATTTCAAAAGCATCCCAGAAGCGGCTCTCTGCACCACTTCGCTAAAGATAGCCGCCTAGTCTATTTTTGATGGAAACCGCGTCCAAACCGCACAGCAAATACAAAATAAACGTAAAAAAACATGTAAATTTAAAAATAAACACACTGTGCAGACTCCCGAT